>NC_134837.1:161569892-161635118 GCF_004210375.1 Tachypleus tridentatus | reverse complement strand
TAATATTTTCCAGTTCGGAAAGGGAAACATTCAGCGTTCTCCATAAAAGAAAACAGACAAGCTCTCTCACACACGAGAGCGTTTATGAAAGAATGTGACTTATTATTCGGTACCGTTAGCCGTGTGATAGTAATGAATGAGCTGTAGATATCAAATTCACAGAATCATTTAGACCTACTTCGAAATCAACATCTTTTTTACTGACAAAAAAATGAATGAAGAAATTGAAATCACGCAAGCCCATAAAGCAGCGCATTTAACACGTAGGTTGAATAATCTTGTGCCTTTAATATTACTGAAAATCGACACTCAAGCAATGAAAATAAAATAATCTGTGAAAAATCTGATAACCTAAGAAGCTTTAGAAAGTGTGGTATTGGATAAGAAAGTGCATCTAAGACAACTATAAGGGTGGTACGAGTAACCATGTTGTAAACGCATACTTTTATTATCTCAACTACATCAGACTAAACACTCATCTCGCAACAGCAGACTGTTAATAATATATTATAATCAAACATATATTACAATTAGTAAATGCACCTTACTAACATCATAAGATCATTATAAAATGATCAAGCATCGCTTACTTATAACAGGACATTACTCACTGGCCAAGCGTTTTACTTGCTTTAAGAGCCCGGCATGGCCAAGTGTGTTAAGGCGTTCGACTCCTAATCCGAGGGTTGCGGGTTCGAATCCCGGTCGCACCAAACATGCTTGCCTTTTCAGCCGTGAGGGCATTATAATGTGACGGTCAATACCCCTATTCATTGGTAAAAGAGTAGCCCAAGAGTTGGCGGTGGGTGGTGATGACTAGCTGCCTTCCCTCTAGTCTTACACTGCTAAATTAGGGACGGCTACCGCAGATATCTCTCGAGTAGCTTTGCGCGAAATTAAAAAAAACAAACAAAAAACAAAAACATACATTACTCACTGTTTAATATGAAATTATCAGACACCACAGAACATTTCACAACAAGAGGTAGCAGAAGCTGTTGTACGTTTTCGAGCACCACGAAACACCTCTAGAAAAATAAACCATCAGATATTTTCATATTCTAAGGCCGTGCGACATCATCAGTTGCTACAAGAATGTCATAATATCATTTACCAAAATTATCAAACATCACCACATGCATAATGAGTGATGTAACATCACAAAGTTTTCTACACTGAAGTTATCGAGCATCAGCATATATTTTAATGGTGATATAAAAGGCACTATATGTCTAAATATATCAAGCCGTCGCCTCTGTATCATTAAAATCAAAGAGTTCCATGACCTATTAAAACATTTATTAAAAATATCAATAATAACTGTATTCTTCAGGAATTTGTGGAAAGTTCTCGCATTAGGTGTTCTTCAGTTATACAGTTTGTATTTATTTATTTTGTTATTATGCACAAAACTACACAAAGGCCTATCTATGCTCTGCCTATCACGGGTATCGAAACTCGATTTCTAGCAGTATAAGTCCGCATACATACCACTGTGCCACTAGGGGGCATACATTTGTAACAGTGGACTGTGTTCTACATGTGGCTCATACAATCACCTGTGTTATTCTAAAATAATTGATGCGTTGGAGTCATGTTTAGTGAACTGAAATTGTTTTTTGTGTTTTTTATTCAGAAAGTGCTACAGTAATTTAGTAATTAACGAGTGATTGCCGTATTAAATAAAGTATAAAATACAATTAATTAAATTAATATAATTTTCATCTATCGTATCCAAATACTGTGTTTCTCCGAAAATAAGACAGGGCTTATATTAATTTTCACTCCAAAATATGACACTAGGGCTTAATTTCGGGGGGATGTCTTATTTTGATATATTAAAAAAATGAAGTTACAAAGTAAAACTATTAAACTAACCATTTAAAATAAACTATTATTAAACTATTAAACTAACTGATTAATACTTAAACAAACTAATTAACTAACTATTAAACTAATTAATAAATTAATTTTTTTTATTTCTTTCCTCTTCCTGCCACTCTTAACTAGGGCTTATTTTAAGAGTAGGGCTTATATTAAAACTATCCCCAAAAATCACACTAGGTCTTATTTTATGGGTAGATCTTATTATCGGAGAAACACGGTACGAGAGCTGAGTATCCTAAAGCACAGTATAAAGGCTTATATATTAAATATTATAAAGATGTAATAAGTTACACATGAATGAATACTACATTATTATCGAGTTATGTCTGTCTGTCATCAGTAATATTGGAATTTCCATCTCTCGTCACACGCACGTTTTCGAAAGCACTGATCTTCGACATATTAAACTTATACAGACAATAACTAAATCTCTCATCTTCCACTTTATTAAGCTGTTCTGCCTGACTGTATCGGGTTTTATTTATTTTCTTCATAAATGGAAGGGTTACAGAAATGTAGCAATGAACCTACTCCTGTGATTAATGTAAATTAGAGATGATGGAGCTAAATTATGTGAATAAAAATCACATTAAGCCAAAATATATATATATATATATATTTCCATATAAAGATTAAAATTGAGTATTCATGAAAATTAAGTATCTGTATCAATCGGTATTGTTTTTTAATCCTTCAGTTTAATACCATAAAATAAATACTCAGCTATAGTAGTCAAACATCCTGTAGCCAAAAATACATTTATACATGAGATCAAGAGAAGTTTGAAGTGGTGATCCTACCAACGTCTCTAATGTAATGATGACATAATAACATACGTGTATAATGACGTTCTATCAGCGAAATCGGCGAACCGATACATTGTTCCAGTTTGTTCAGCTTCATATATTTGGTGGAGTTCAACTTAATTACTATATTTTGGCATTTGTATGCAATTCAAGCATAAACATTTGTGTTTTATTTCATTTCGTATATATACATATAGAGAAAATGTAATAGGTTTTTTTCACTTTAATATAAGCATGATATGAAAGGAGTAAGCTTTACTACGTTTTTTAAATGCAAATTAATATCTTATATTTCTGAGCTCATCAAATCAAAATGTCTCAGTAAAGAAGTAGAAAAAAATCATATTTTAGACGTTAAATGTAGAATATCATAATAAAATTTTATATATCGCGTAAAGCAGAGATTATAGAATATAAATATTATAAATTACGAAAATACTGTAATTAAAGACTACGAATACCATAGTTAGAGATTTTGGCATAACAAACGTTACAGGTAGAAAACGCAGTATAATTAAAAAGTGTAAGAATATCAATGTGCATGAGCATAGGCTTAAGCTACAAACCTTAGAGACTGTGAGAATATGCAAAACATTGAGATAATACAGCTTAGAGACTGTGAGAATATGCAAAACATTGAGATAATACAGCTTAGAGACTGTGAGAATATGCAAAACATTGAGATAATGCAGCTTAGAGACTGTAAAAATAAAAACACAGATTTCAAAAACTGTAAAATACAAACCCTGAGACAATGAAGTTAAATTTTAGAGAGTGTTAAAATAAAAAAAAGACAACAAAACGTCCGGCAACCTAATCACGTGGTCACATCCGACTCAAAAAGTTAAAAAAAAAGAAAAAATATAAACTTCCACAGGCGGAATAATGTCATAAACAGATAATGTAAGAGTAAAGAAGCTAATGAGATTGAGAAGACAGATGTTACAAAATATGAAACTACTGCACTGAAGATTATTTGAGAATGTAAAACGTAAGACTGTAAGAAAATCATAATATATATCTTATTATTAACTGTAAAAAAAAAAAAACTTCATGAGTTGTGAGAATATCATTGTTGGAAACTGTAAAAATACAGAACTTAAAAACCATACAAATACAATCCTTAGAGGCTTTAAAAATAATAATTTTAGACAATATGAAGATGGGTAACAGATATTTATTTTCTTTATTTAGTGACACTTTAAAGGAAAACAAATGTGTTAGTTAGTTATATCAGTGAAACAATACCTTGGATTGCTTTACTTTATTATGAAGCTCTGATAACAAAAGACGTGAACTATTTGGTTAATAAAGACATAACTTTGGGATCGAATGCGAGTTTTCCCACAACCCCGTCGGCATGGCCTAATGGTGAGGGCGGTCGATCCTAATCTAAGGGTTGTGGGTTCGGATTCCCGTCACACTAAACATGCTTGCCCTTTCAGCCGTGAGGTCATTATAATATGACGGTCAATCCCACTATTCGTTAGTAAAAGAGTAGCCCAAGCGATGGAGGTGTGTGGTGATGATTAGCTGTTTTCCTCTTGTCTTACATTGCTAAATTAGGAATGGCTAGCGCAGATAGCCTTTGTGTAGCTTTGCGCGAAATTCCAAAGAAACAAATCCCACATCCCTTCATTTTTGTTTCATGTTAGCAAACACGAAGTTCTAGTTTTAAGGAATCTTTCTTGAGGTTGATTTACACATTATGTAACAAGGTTTAATGAGTATTCGGTATTACCATTTGTTAATGGCGGATTTAAGGTTATGTGGGTCCAGGGGCTAATAATTTTCGTGAACCTTACATCCCATATACTTTTACATAAAATAAAATTATCAACGGGACCTGAGGCTGAACCCCCTCCAACCCTTACATAAATACATCACTACCTTTTGTTCAACATAAATAGTGAGCACGTTATCACTTTCTAAGCAAAGAAACTATTAATTCCTCAAACTACCAAAAGTACACGTATATGTACGGTATTGTTGTGATAAAAAATCAAACAAGCTCGAAATAGTAAAATGAATATGGTCAAGAATTAAATAATATAATTATAGTGAAAAGTATATACTTATATATTTATAAAGAAACAATATAATTATAATGAAAAGTATATATATTTATAGAGAAACAATATAATTATATTGTTAAACAATTAAACAATTATATTGTTATAATTATATTGTTAAACAATTAAACAAGTATATATATATATATATTTATAGAGAAACAATAGAATTATAGTGAAAAGTATATACATATTTATAAATAAACAAAACAATTATAATGAAATGTATATATTTTTATACAGAAACAATATATTTATAGTGAAAAGTACATATATATGTTTATACAGAAACGACGAGAGAGAGAAGTCTTGTTCAAAAGTTCATAGACATTTTTCCACGGATTTTTCTTTCATTCGATGGTTGTTTCCATCCTTCTTGAAAAGCAATGTGCAATAAATATGAATATTATAATCAAATAACTTGGCTCTTAATCAATTTTTTTTACTATGAACATTATGTTTTTCGTAAGCTATAAGCATATAACTAACTTACTAGTAAAGCTAAAAAGTGTGGTTATTCATCGACTTAAAGTGTAATCAAAAGTAAAATATCGATCTTCGTGTTGAGACTGTTGCCCTCATATTAAGGGGCAGTTATTTGATCAGGTTTAGTCAAGATAAGTATCTGAGGTTTAGTTTGGTTTGTTTTAAATTTCGCGCAAAGCTACGCGAGAACTAGCCGTCCCTAATTTAGCAGTGTAAGACTAGAAGGAAGGCAGCTAGTTATCACCACCCAACGCCAACTCTTGGGCTACAATTTTACTACCGAATAGTGGGATTGACCGTCACTTTATAACCACAGCTGAAAGGGCGAGTAGGTTTGGCGTAACTGGAATAAGTATGTAAAAACGTATATAGTCTCACCTGGTCGCTACTGGTTTTACGACATCTTATAAGACAATTTGGGAAAGACAGCGAATGAATACATTATATCATTCCTCAGCGTAAGTGATTGTTAATGCAGAAAATGATTGCACAAAATCACGATTTGGAAGAGCAGAAAATAAAGTTACTCAAGACGATACTTTATTCAACATTTCCAAAAGAAAAAAAGGAAAACCAATATGGTGCAATTGGTGCATGTTTGGAGTATTTATTTATTTATTCTTAAGCTCAAGTAAGTACAAAGGCCATTAGCTCTGTTCTCATTTCAGAAACCATATTCGTTGGTAAAAGAGTAGCCCAAGAGTTGGCGGTGGGTGGTGATGACTAGCTGCCTTCCCTCTAGTCTTACACTGCTTACTTAGCTAGCGCAGATAGCCCTCGAGTAGTTTTGTGCGAAATTCACAAAAACACAAACAAACAAACAAATTAATTCGATAATTAATGAAAAAGAACAACAAACAAAACATTAATTTTTTTTGAGGATTTTGTTAACACCTTTCTCCTCACAGAAGCAATAGAAAATAATAGATTATGTTAAACAGGAGCAAAATACGTACATACACTGCAAGCCAAAATCTTCAGGCCAATGAACACAAAGAAGAAATATGCATTTTGCGTTGTTAGACTCAACCACTTATTTGAGTAGAACTTCGAAAGATGAAAATAACAAAAACGTTTTTAGCATTTAATAGGGAAATTGTAAACATTATGAAATTAGGCTAAATACTAGCTGGTCAAAAGTTTATAACCATACCAAAAAGAAGTTCTAAACAGGGTAGGAAATGCCCAACAAGAAATCTCAGTAGTGAGCTGCACGGCCGTCATTGCGAATAACTACAAACATTCGCTTTGGCATGGTCGATATAAGCGTGTGCAGAAGACTGGCTGAAATATTATTCAAGTGATGAAGATGGCTTTGTGAAGATCATGCACTGTTTGGAATTGACGTCCATTTTATAGACTTCCCTTGCCATCCATCCCAAACATTTTCAATGGAGTTCAGTTCAGGCGAACACGCTGGATGGTCCAAAGAATCACGTCATTGGCCTTGAAAATGTCCTTTGTCCTGCGAGCATTGTGAATTGCAGCGTTGTCCTGCTGAAAAATCCAGCCATTTCCACATAAACGAAGACCTTCAGTCAATAAGTATGCTCTGTGCAACATGCCAATGTAGCCAGTTGCTGTTTGACGCCCCTGTATAACCTGAAGCTCCATTGTTCCATGGAAGGAGAAAGCGCCCCAGATCATGATGGAACCTCCTCCACTGTGTCGTGTAGAAAATGTATGCAGTAGGATATCCTTATCGTACCAGTAACGCTGGAAGACATCTGGACCATCCAGGTTAAATTTTTTTTCATGAGAGAACAAAACCTTCTTCCACTATTCTACGTCCCATGTTTGGTGCTTCTCAGCAAATTTTAACCGAGCTGTTTAGTGATGTGAAAGGAAGCTTGGCCTTTGAAAACGTTTATGGTTTTTAAAGCATTTCTCTCGTAGATACCGTTTTATTGTTCTTGAGCTGCATTTTGCGTCCGTAAGGGCTTTAATTTAGTTCGACGATCGACTGGTGTCTTGCCGGACAACCCATCGAATTCTCCTGCTTAATGCCGGCGAAATCTTCTTGGATCGACCACTCGAAATTCTCGTTTCGTATCCATCAGGGTTTTAAGAAATTTGCAACAGCAATTTTACTATGCCCAATCTCACCAGCGATGGCACGTTGAGAGAGACCTTGCTTTTGCAGCTTGATAATTCTGCCACGTTTAAACTCTGTCAACATTTTAGTCTTTGTCATGTTTTTACCCAATGTAACACAGTGAGAGATGTTGACAACGTTAATGTTTGAACACAAATGACTAAATTTTCTTACTTGTTTACCTAATAACGCTTCATTTCATTATAGTCTTTAGTATTTAGTATTTAGGCTAATTTCATAGTTTTCACATATTCCCTATTAAATGATAAAAAAGTTTTTTTTTTTATTTTTCCTTTTCTTATTTTCATCTTTTGAAGCTGTACTCAAATAAGTGGTTGAGTCTAACAACGCAAAATGCATATATTTTCTTTATATTCATTGGCCTTAAAATTTTGGCCAGCAGTGAATACATGTGTGATCTTACAAAGTTTTCCTTTTATTTTAAGTTAAAATATTATCAAAAACTTCAGGTTTCAGTACCTTAGCATTACAACAATTTGGATGAAAGAACCATTATATTAGTAACGTATTTTGTGTTCCATGTGTGAAGTTAGAACGAAAGGTTTAATTATTTGTTTCCTATTCAGGGAACAGCGCTATCGATTGTCACTTTTATAAATCGTTCACATATGAAAATGTATAGCGTGTTTAACAGCACACAGAATGCTATATAGCCTTGAAGTTTCTAATTTGTATGGTAACTCAGTATTCTTAACAATTAGGATAACTCGGCTTAACTTTTGACTAAATATCTTACAATGAGCTAAGATCTACAATTAGTATTGCTGGCCTACCGTCTTAGAAATACGTACATACATGTGATTAGATAGATATTATAACATATAATAACATGCAAAATAGTTGTAAAGAAATACGTCTGAATAGAGAGAAATATAATATACATAAATTGACAAAAACATACATAAATTCCATAGATGTGTTAAACCTTAAATTTTGACGTTTAACATCCAATTTTAAGTGTTTTATTACTATAGCTATTAATTTTGTTAATTTCTGATGAGTTACTCAGGCACTTTATATGGAAAAGATACGTTCTTAAGTGACGTGATGTAGATAAGAGAAACAGATTTCACCTTCTCTCGAGGCACATCAAAGTGAGAACTTTGTATACGATTACTGAAGAAATTCTGAATATGAAATCGAGTTTCTAAACAACACAGTGACTTTAAAATCAGTCTCCTCATTCGTTTTTATTTTCTTCTATTTCAGTTTCTCATCGCCCGAAAAAATGCAAAAATCAAATATTTCTATATAATATATTTTTGTATTTTATTCTCCAAGTTTTGCGAAAGGAAATAAATAAAAAACTCTTATAGTTTCAAATAAATGAGGTTTGTTTTTTGAGGTTAAGCGAACTTATTAGAAATAAAGTGGGTCGGCCACACTTATACGTGTGTGTGTTTTTCGTATAGCAAAGCCACAAGGGACTATCTGTTCAGCCAACCGAGGGGAATCGAACCCCTGATTTTAGCATTGTATATCCAAAGACATACCGCTGTACTAGCGGGGGGCCACACTTATACGTTGCTAGTGCTTCAATTTAGAACCATGTTTATATAAATATTGTTCAGCGACCCCGTGTGTGTTTTTTAAACAACTTTGAGTACTTTGTACTTACATGTTTAATATTTATAATATGTTATTCTATCTTAGAGGCATATTTTACCTAAAATTACAGATAAAACGGTTGCCAATCAACAGAAGTAATTTTGTTCAGTGTCTAAAACACTTCTATATCCAATCTTTACTTAGCTTTCTATTATCATTTCCGTTTCTTGATAAACCAAGTTGTTTGTTACTTATATTTGTAAAGAAGGCAGAACGAATTGTTTAATGTCTGTTTGAACTAGAAAGAACATTAATAATAACAAATGCTCATTTCAAAACCTAGTGCTTTTACACGATATTCATCTTAATTAGCTGAAAGCACACTTAGTGCTATGGTGGCTGTTTTAGTCCATTTTTCTCTACGTAGGAGCGTTCCTGTATCTGATTATAGATTATTGTGTGTATACCAAGAACGGAATTTTTCTTAAACAAACACTATGAGATTTCTATGGATTGTTTTAATGTCACGTTAAAAATACCTGCTAGTCTAGGAACTTCACTGTACTCACGTACAGGTCTGACACTTACATAACTCGCTGAGAAGACTTACCTGATTCACTGTTGTTCTGAACTGTCCAATACATTGATTGACTTTTCATTTTGTGGTTAGTACGGTGTTCACGATCAAGTAAAATCTGGTTTAAAGCTTAAGTTATAACGAACGTAAAAGAAAAAAAAAAATACTCCGGCATCGCATCAAATTGAGAACTAAGTTGCGGCAATACACAGAGCTAACTATTTATGGACAGACAGTGTTAAGATATCCTGTGTATGTACTATATATATAAATTGACATAAACACAAATAAATTCTATAGGTGTGTTGTACCTTACTTTTTAATGTTTTACACTTGATTTGAAGTATTTCTTTCTTATATTAAAAAAAAATGTTAATTTCTGAACACCTACTAAAGAGCTTTACATAGAAAAGTTCTTAGATGACATGATGTAGATAACAGAAATGGATTTGACCTTCTCTGAGGGCACACCAAGGTGAGAACTTTGTTAATATAATATCCCAACTATATAGTCAGACAGAATAAAAACAACAAAAACAAATAGAGAGGTAAATAAAAATAAATTGTGAGATAAAAACTATTCCGATGAAAATGTTGCCAAACTAGCCAAGCATGATGTGAGTTTAGGCGACGATCGAATCATCTTTATTTTCCGTAACAATTAGAGACGTAGTGCTTGCCTTGGCCTGTTAGACCTATCTGAAAACACATAGTGACATGTACATGGTAGAGTATCGAACCATCTCCAGTGTATCTGTATAGAAAATTTCAATTTCCCATTACATTGTTGTATGTCACGACGGTGAAATTATGTTTTTGTTTGTTTTTATTTTGCACGTACTTTACATGGGGGTACTTATGATGTGCTCATCACAAGGACCTAAGTGTTAATTTTAGCATTAAGAAAAACTCTGAAACATACTGCCGAGTCATTTCGAGGAAGGAAATTACATATAACTGAAACGTTTTCGTTACGATGGTCGAGTTAATCCTAGATTTCTACATAACAGTACTGCTATACATTTTATTATAGATATTGCACTTAATCCTACGTATACTACTAACATGACAGAAAAAATACAGACATGAATAAAACAAATCAAATTAACAACGTGGAAATGTATTTCTCTAAAAATTGTTATATTGAATATTACACTTTTGGTAGCGACATTAAATTACAAACTTCATGTGGTTACGCCATGGTTAAATGTCTTAATGTACATTCTCATGGAGATTTGGTAAAAAATTAACGTAAAGTTATCTTCCCTTTGTGGTTAAGAGTTATGTGACTTTTATTACAGGGTTTAATAATAACAACTATCTTAATGAAATAGCTTGAACATAATATTATCAAAAATAACAATCTTTAAGTATAAATTCTCAGTCTATTTAGTTAACATTTCATAAAAATTATTATAGTTTAAACTTAAAGAAACAGTGTTATATACAGATGTTTTAAATTAATTACTTATATCTAATTTAAAACTTTGGATTATCTGTGGAGATACAGTTTCTGAGTGTTCTAAGAAAAGACTAATTTTACTACAACTTCATTAATATTTGCAAACTTATACATACAGTACGTGGTTAAAAAACATCAAACAACCCTTGAAATACTTGTTTTTGAATGTTCTGATTTGTCGCAACGAAAGCAGCTTTTGTACAAAAGTTCACAGATAAAGCTAGCATGATTTCTAGTAATCAAACACATTAGGATCCTAGTGTATTTATTTGAAAATGAATCAATGGGTTGCAAATGACTAGAAGTATATAACTCAAATTAGATTGCAAAATCTCTTGTTCTCCTATTTACATAACGAATGTTAGAAACTACCAGAATGCCTAAAATAATTTAAGGGTCCTTATGGTCTTCAAACAGAATGAAAAGCTACATACAAACATGTATTTTTTTCATTGAAATAACTTATGGTGTACGAAATATTGTACCAAATTTTTATTAGCTTAGGGCCCGGCATGGCCTGCTGTTTAGCGTATTCGACTCCTAATCTGAGGATTACGCGTTCGAATTCCAGTCACGCCAAACATGTTCGACATTTTGAACCGTGGTGGCTTTATAATGTGACGATCGAGCGCAATATTCATTGGTAAAAGGGTAGACCAAAAGTTGGCGGTGGGTTGTGATGACTAGCTGATTTCCCTGTAGTTTTACAATGCTACGTTAGGGACGGCTAGCACAGATAACTCTCTTGTAGCCCTGCACATAATTAAAAACAAACAAACATGAATAAAGTTATAATCAACCGTCGCATATCGTTCTAGTGAAAGCTGTGTTCTTCTTGTGAGGAGAGTGGTTTAATTCAAAATTATGTTCTGTTATAAAGAAATGCTTGTTCTACATACTATATTTAGTTATCTTTATAGTTTGTTGGCTGAATATTGAATACTCAAAGTGTTATATTTTTCATGGATTTTTGTTTATGGTTTCATTCAATAGATGGGTAAGGAGTTTTCGTTACATACATAGATACTGGCATACATGCAATGCCCATTATAGTAAGTTGATTAAGCAAAGGAAAATATAAGTAGGCAAACAAAAATGATGGCTAGAATCATACATTTCAGGCTGGCTTGTTCAAACTAATCAATTTTATCAGGAAGTTAAGACTGATTGATAAAACTTAAAAAGTTTACTTCAGTTGCTATTTCTACAGAGTAGTATAGAAAGACACGGTTGATTTACTAATTTTCCGCCACTGTTATGTCATTTGTTATGGTAACGTAAACAGAGCACGTCAAGATAGAGTTTACTACATTATCAACTTTCTGTTTGTAGTGGACAACGGTGACTACAAATTGCCATAAATACTTACACACATAAACACTCACACATATATATGTTTTATTTTGTTGGCATGGGAATAGTTGCAATTAATCCAAGTTTGTCTTTAAAGGACATCTGCAACACATGCACGTATAATGTTAGCTATAGTATGTTTTCTATCTTTACCCTAAGTGGATAGTTGTCATTACCGTCTTGCATTTCGTCCAAGACAAAAATAATTATTACAGATTATAGAAACTTTGCAAACAAACGGATTAACGATTGTTTATGACTTCTGACTGAAAGAAAGCAATTACACTGCACAACAAAGTTTTTGCTTCTGGAACACTGTTGGGTGTCCCTTATAAGTTTTTGGCTGTTGATCACGAAAATCACATCCAAATTTGCCCATCACGTACCGTTTCATCGAAATCTTGTTTCACCAGGACATTGCTACAATGAAAAAACGATATCAGGGCAACTAGACTCCGTCGATACTTGCTGACTACTGTTGGACACTGCAACGTGATGCACCGGACATTGAATACAAACGAAAATCAGGAGCAAAGAACTTTTAATAATGTTGAACTTAATAGCGTATTACAAACATAAACGCAATTAAATACGTTATTGCCGGTAAACAGTTAACTGTCTATTTCTCAGAGTTCCTACGTGATGAAGCAAAACCAAAACTATATTTGTGCATACCCACCAGGTACCTGTCACAACACAATCAGCAAAAACTTTTCAAAAAATTGTTGTGCAGTGTTATAGAACTAAGTTTAAATAAATGGATGAAGACAGTTATAAGTGTCTGTAGATAACTTCACAACTTAATGTACCAGAAGACAAAAAACTAGTAATGAGTAAAAGTCAAAGCTATTACTGGTATTAACAGCTATATTCCTAGTAATATCTCGCCAAGTTCGGTTAACAGTTAAAAATATAAGTAATACATAATTTCATATGATAAGTGTAATCACTCCAAATTATGATATATATTTGTCTAATTCTAATGATTTATGAAAAAAATACTATTTAAAATAAACTGGTAAAACAACTATTGATTGATCTGATATACTGACTAATTAGTGTATGATGTTTTGTCTTATATTGACGAAGTTAAGGTGAATATATCGTTTTCATGTTATTGGTCGTTAAACAATATTATTTTACATGCTTCAGACGAAGAGTAATTTACTCATTTAAAATACAAACAAACGAAAAGTGTTGCCTTAGCTGCAGAAAGAAAAACGACGTTTCTTTTAATATGTGATGTTTCTCCACAGACAAATCCAGTATAAAATATTTTAAGTACTTTAAAACCAGCCACTTAAAACTTACCATACTCACTATAAAAAATCTGTTCTGTAGACTCTTAAGTTTGTGGTAAATAATTAAGAAAAATAAACAATAAAAGACTTTTAACTGTTGTGATAAGAAACAGAGAACTATATTATACGTGTGTAGGTTTAAAGTCTGAGTTGAATATTGAATATCAATGCATCTATGACAAGAATAATAATTCGTTATACTTTACATTAACACCCGTTTTACGTGAAAATTGGGTTATTTTCTATACTAGGAATACGATTACCAAAACTCCATTTTAGAATTTGACTGTAGAAATAATACTAAAGGAAAGTACAAATGAAAAGGATTTAACATGAAGTTAAATGTTAGTAATAAAAAGTGTCTATTTGTTTGTCAGTTATCTAACTATTTCAAGGTTGCTATGCCACTCTCAATCAAACTTTGTGGCATGACAGTCTGGAACAGGGAACATGTTACTGAGAGTCTACAACCCTCCATTTCCCACTATTTCTCTAACTGAGCATTTTTCTTTGACGTCAGGGAACGTTAACTATCAGGTCATCCATAAGTAATGTCCGAAAATTTAATACAGAAAGTGTATCATTATTTCTGTTTTTGTAGAAGGCATTAAGGACTAAAACATGTAGTAGAACATATATAAAAATGTTCAGACAAATAATGTTCAGATCACTAAT
Source organism: Tachypleus tridentatus (assembly GCF_004210375.1). Lineage (NCBI taxonomy): Eukaryota > Metazoa > Arthropoda > Merostomata > Xiphosura > Limulidae > Tachypleus > Tachypleus tridentatus. The sequence continues at coordinate 161,620,835 of NC_134837.1, read as the reverse complement.
CAAATAAACCCTTATGAAGATGGATATGTCTGAGGAGCACATTAGGCATATAATGCTTTATGAGTTTAATAAAAGGCAATAGTGGAGCAGAAACTACACGAAACATTCAAGGTGTTTATAATACGGAGTTTCTCAATAAAAGAAAATGTCGAAGGTGGTTTCAGAAGTTCAAATCAGGTGACTACAGGCTAAGTGATGCACCACGTTCAGGTCGGCCTGTTGAGTTTAATTATGGCTTGCTGCTGGCTGCACCTGATGAAGATTGTGCTGTAACAGTTGAAGAACTAGCCCAAAAGCTTAATTCAACACATTCAGCAGTTCACCGTCATCTGCGACAGCTTAAAAAGGTGTCAAAACTTGGAAAGTGTGTCCCTCATGAGTTGACAGAAGCCAACCTTAGAGCAAGAGAGGACATTTGCACTTTTACGCACTCTCTTAAACGTAACTTACCTTTTCTGGACAGATTAGTGACAGGAGATGAAAAATGGATATATAATAAAAATGTACCATAAACACCTTGAATGTTTCGTGTAGTTTCTGCTCCACTATTGCCTTTTATTAAGCACTGCAGACAATGGCTTAGTGCAGGTAAACTGGCTGAAGCACAGCCCAAAATAGACATCTACCCTAGAAAAGTCTTGTTAAGCGTTTGGTGGGATATTATTGGTGTCATCCACTTTGAGTTGCTGCTACTCAATGTAACGATTACATCAGATTTCTGTTATCAATAGTTAGAGCGCTTGAATGTTGCACTGAAAGAAAAGAGGCCTGCTTTGATCAATGGTAAAGGTGTTGTGTTACACCAGGATAATGCACGGCCCCATACAGCAAGGACAACATGTGAAAAGATTGAAGACCTAGATTAGAAAAAACTTCCACATCATTCTTATTCTACAGACCTTGCCCCATCTGATTATCACCTATTCCGAAGCTTACAGAAATATCTTGATGGAAAAGAGCTTGGAACACATGAAGATGTCAAAACTACCCTCTCTACTTTCTTTTTTTCTGAACCCCAAGAATTTTATAGATGTGGCATTTAGAAGCTTGTGAGTCATTGGTAGGAAGTAATTAACAATAATGGAACATACATTATTGATTAAATAACATTAAAAGCGTTTGAAATACTTTCTTTTCTTTTTTTTAACCTAAAATCGGACATTACTTAAGGGATGACATGATCGATTCATAGATGACTGCACGTCCTTATACAAAAATATTAAATTTGCTATAACACAACGTACACACAACGTGAGAGGAAGGCACACAGACGTCTTATATATCTCAGAGAATGCCCTTACTCCAACAGCCACATTAAGGCTGATTTAAAAAGCCGTTTCTTGAGTTATACCCGCATCCTACTTTGACCTGTTACCTTCAGCCCTTAAAACATTTCTGCGGTAAATGATCGTCATTTAATTAATCATATGAAACACTGTATAAGGACGTTAAGAGCTGGGTTTTAAAAACTTACCAACACAATTGTGGCCGCTACTTCTTCCTACAAAGTCACCCTAACCATCTCACATCGTATATCATGTTTTAAATATAAACACTTTGAGTTATTAGAGCTTATATAAAAGCTTTGATGGAATAATGGTGAATACCATTTTATGTTATGATATAAATAAATTGTGTAACGGTTAGAATTTTTGTATTATTTATCATGACATTCACCCGCACATTAAACAAAAAGTCATAACCCTAGCAAAGGACTGGTACCTCAGTTTGTTAGCTATATATTAAGAATGTTAGACAGTTACTATTGCAATTGTAAAAACAATTTCATTCGTGATGCGTTTACAATAAACTGAATTAAGCTAAACTGTTAAGTTGTATATTGGTTTTTATACTGATTTTACCTAAATAGAAACTGCATTTTTTATTAAACCATTAACATTTTTCATTAAATAGAATGAAGTGGAAACTTTGATTATACTTTAATTACAATTTTCTTCAATTTATTACTGGATATGTTTTCTTTGATTTATCTGTCGTCTTTTACAATTTGTTTTCTTATATTAACCAGTAACTAAACTGCTCCATTGGGTACGTTTAGTTTAATTTGTTTTCAATTTCGCGCAAAGCTACATAGTGCTAACTGCGCTGGTCGTTCCTAATTTAGTAGTGAAAGACCACATGGAAGGCAGCTAGTCATCACCAGTTCTTTGGCTACTGTTTTACCAAAGAATAATGGGATTGATCGCGATATTATAACGTTCAAAGGGCTAAAACAGCGAGCATGTTTGGTGGAACTGGAATTCGAATCCTCTACTCCATATTGCGAGTGAAGCCCGATAGCCATCTGGTCAGTGTAATACTGACATCATAACATAATAATCCCAAATAATCATCCATGCAAGTACTATCCGGGCTGGCATGACTAAGTGATTAGGGCGCTTTACTCCTAATATGAGTGTCGCGGATTCGAATCTTCGTCACACCAAATATGTTCGCACTTTCAACAGTGGGGGGCGCTATAAAGTATAGTCAATTCCACTATTTGTTGATAAAAGAATAGCCTAAGAGTTGGCGGTGGGTGATGATGATTATTTGCCTTCCATCTAGTTTTACACCGCTAAATTAGGAACGGCTAGCCCAAATAATCTTCATGTAACTTTGCACGAATTTCCAAAAACAAACAAACAAGCAAGCACTAACCAGGCCCAAAGTGGGTAAGATAATACAGAATATTTGCTGTAGTACTTAAATGCTAGCCGAGCATGGCTAGGTGGTTAGGGTGCTCGACTATCAAGCTGAGGGTCGCTAGCTCGACTCTCCGTTACACAAAACATGCTCTCCCTTTCAGCCGTGGGGGCGTTATAATGTTACGGTCAATCCCACTATATGTTGGTAAAAGAGTGGTTCAAAAGTTAGCAGTGAGTGGTAATGACCTTCCCTCTAGTATTGCACTGCTAAATTAGGTACGGCTAGCGCAGATAACCGTCGAATGGCTTTGCGCGAAGTTCAAAATAAACAGACAAACAAACTTAAATGCTTACGATAATTATGTGCTTTAATTTATCAATAAAAGTAAATGATTCCGTTTCACACGATTTTCAGTGTAGTAAATTTTTTATCACAGAAGTTTTCATTCCGAAGATATCTCTGATATCACATATGATTTTATAATCCTATGACATGTTCACTTTTTTTATAACCATCACATTTATCACAACTATCCCCTTCAAAAGCCAAAAGCATGTTAAGTATTTTGCAAAACATAATTTTCATTTCGAACTAGAGTTACAACGTTTTTGGTAGTTGTTGAAGCAACCGCCAGGAGTTTCTATCCTTTGACTTGGAATAGAAGTGTCTGCTAAAGAAGAAAAAAAAAAGACTCAATCATAATTTTTTTGGCCAATGATATTACTAATTTAAAAAAAAAACACGAAAAGAAGCTGTTATCGCAATGTGTAATAGTTATAACTCACTAGTTCCTCGCTGGTACAACGGTAAGTCTACGGATTTATAATGTTAAAATCAGCGGTTTGATTCCTCTCGATGGACTCAGCAAATAGCCATATGTGGCTTTGCTATAAGAAAACACACACACACATAACAAAATAAGGAGTTTAATAATAAAATTAAATATTTTCCTTTGGTTATTGAATGTATATTTAATGTAGTTTGTTTGTAATTATTAACTATTATTTTAATATGTGGTTCTTTATTCAAATTATAGTTATTTACTCTAGGATATATTGCAATAGCAGCACATCCTTCAGATCCGTTGTTGATATCTCTCTATGTTATCCATCTATACATAAGATAGAAGAATAAATAAAACAGCATCAGTATTTTTCTTTTATAATATTCATCAAATCTAAAATGCTTTAAATTTTGATTGTAATCTGTTTGCAATCAATGAAGCACGTCTAAAGAGCAATAGTAAAAAAAGAAAATTCACTTGAGCATACATCTGAAAGCACTTAATTTTCTCTCAGTAACCTTAGCTTCCATATTTAATCAATGGATTATTAAAGTCTACCAGTACCTGAATCCAAATTTTCCAATTACAGTTCATTCACTGTTCTTATATTCAAAAGCTGAGAATATAAACAAGCACAAACACAACCTATTACCATATTACTCGTTCGACGAACGGAAATTTTACAAATATATCTGTATATTTTTATAAAGTTCAGTCAAACAAATGTATTGAAGTACATCACAGAATAGTTTGTGTTGCCAGGGATGTAAAGTCCATTCTATTCTGTTAGTTGTTTATCTTGGAACAAAATAATAATGGTAAAACACAACACCAACGTGATAATAGGAAGCATTTATTAAACGTTTCCAAATTATTAAAATTCATCAACAATAAGTTAGAGATGTAAAAATATAAGAGTATTTATATTTACAACATATAAACTTAGGAAATAAACAATTTGAATTCATAAATTAGAAGAAGATAAAATAAAAAAATGTTGTACAAAAGAAATAATTGAATTAAAACAGGTTTAAATCAACTGAGGATTGTGTATTATTTAGGGATGTGAGCGTATATGGTTTTTATAGCAAAGTCACATCGGGTTATCTGATGACTCTACCAACAGGAATTGAATCCATGATTTTTACATTGTAAATCAGTAGACTTACCGCTGCACCAACGAGGTACGTTTAGTAATGGAAGGAGAGATTTTATGTATAATGTTTCTTTTATAAGAAGTTTAGTAACATGTCTAGTTGTTGGGAAAACTTTAAATTGGAGAGAGAAATTAGATGTCCTGTTTCTGTATTGTGTTGATAGTTAGCGGTGTTGGAAGGGTTTGTAAGCTGTTTCCAGTTTTAAAATTTTTGTCCATGTGTTCACATGGTCATATTTAAAGGTAATATATGGTTTCATAATTACAGAAAGCGTTACAGTCTCTGCACATGTAACGAGATGTGAACAATGGGCAGTCGGCAAACGATTTTTGTAGCGGAAAATGTTTTTAGTCTGGCACTGAGTTTCTTAAATTTTTCGTCAGTTAGGGTACAGTAAGTGTTACCACACTGTTTTCGACTGTTTTGTAAAAAGGGAGCTTTGTCTCCCAAGATATGGTAAGGAAGTGTATAAGGGAAGTTTGGGTATAGTGAGTATCTTAAGTTGTTTGACAAAGCTTTTAATTAAAGCCTATAGAAACTATTCTTATCAACGATATGTAAATGTTTAAAGCTTAACAAAATTCATTTAAAAATCACTTAGCTACAATAAGTATAAAACTGAAACATAAGTTTGATATTTAAAATATTTGATATTTGTTTCCATAACCTACTTGTAAAACATATTTTAACAAATTATCTTGGTTTGTGATTCAAATATTTTTCGCATGATTAATTCAAGGTAATTTCCGTGATAAAACGATAAGCAAAGAAACATAGCTAGTTTTCTTTACTAGAAGTAGTTTATTGTGACACGATTTGATTCTTTCTCATTAAATATATAATAAAATCTCTAATGATATCAAGACTACGGTAACACTAGCTCATAAAATATGTTAAATAAATTCAGATGGTTGGATGAGTTATATTAAAATGATTTGAAATATGTAAATCAACGAGTTACATCTCATTTACTGTTAGTATAAAGTGCTGTAGAACAACATTTATCAGAACTGTATTTTGACGTTACCTGGGATCATGTAGAGAGTGTGACGTCACTGGATTTCTAAGAAGATATTTTTAGTATTTAACGACATCACAACACAATGCCATTATATAAAAACAATTTGCAGCGAGAAATGCGGAACTAACCATCTGATGCGATGTCTATCTTATTAAAGGAGGAAAATGTTCATTGCAAGATACAGAGTTAAAAATAGAAAGAAACAACCACATCGTCTTTGTTACCAAAATAAGAACATCAATGGCGTGTAACACAAAATCTGGCAAAATATTATAACTTTATCACAATAGTGGGCAGTAGCTTGTATAAGAACCAAATCATAGTTAAAATGTATCTATATTCTTAAAAATCCTCATTGATCTAATTGAAATCCCAAGTTTTTATTTGTTATTGTTTTTCATTACAGTTACTTAAGGAAAATGGACAGTGAATAATAACTGATTCTATTGTTTATAAAAATTACTACGACATTGCTTAATTAATTGAGGGAGTTTTCGTTGAGAATACTTCTTATTTATGAAATTGTTAAAATGTTTTTGTTATTGCAGCTATATACTTCAGCGTTATAGTAAATTATCGCTGTCTGTTCTTCTTTGAGATGTTCTATACTACATCAATACAACTAATAAACTGTACAGATGCTGGCAATTTGCTAAGTTTCGTCAGTATTGTATCTATAATTTTAATGAATTTTTGGGACGTATCAGTAAATTTTATTCAGTAGAGAGCTAGGTCCAAAACGCACTATTACGAACGTGTCGCATTTCACTCATGAATACTAGTTTCGTGGCCGTGCATGGCCAGGTAGTTAAGGAGCTCGACTCGTAATCTGAGGGTTGTGGGTTCAAATCCACGTCACACCAAGCATGCTCGTCCTTTCAGCTGTGGAGGCGTCATAATATAACGGTCATTCTCACTATTTGTTGGTAAAAGAGTAACCCAAGAGTAGGTGTAGGATGGTGATGACTAGCTGCCTTCCCTCTAGTCTTATACTGCTAAATTAGAGATGGCTAGCGCAGATAGTCTTCGCGTAGCTTTGCGCGAAATTCAAAACGAACAACCAAACTAGTTTCGTTTGTTACATATCTTAAACATTATTGGCTAACAAAAATATGGTGGGAATATAAATAAAGTAAAAAGTATTTCACAAGCACACTATGAATGATTCAATACTTTTATTGTTGAAAATTTGACAAAATAAACAGTCATATAACCCACTTCATGAGCTTTAAACATGAGTATGCTGTGTTAGTGTTGTGATATTTTTAGGGTTTAATATAATGCTTATGTAATTATATGGTTTTGAAGTAGTATGTTTCATACGCAGTAATTCTAAATCATATTTTGAAGTGGGACCAAACCAAGTATAAAGTTGAATAATAAAAAAATGTAAGGTGTTAGCTGGACATAACAGAAAGCATTTGAAAATATGACTTGTAAAAAATACAGTAAATTGAACAGATTTCTATATGAATTTTATTCTAGTTTCAGGTATGCATTTTTTCTTAATATTGAAGTCGAGCATTAAGTGTTCACAGTTCAGGACGTTGTTACAACTGCAACAAGGCTTTACGTAAGAATGTACGATTAGGTTAACAGGAATGGATGTTTTACTTCATAATATATTATCCATTCGCCCTAGAATTGTGAAGTTTAGCAGATAAAAAATGTTATTTGGTTCTCTGAAAGCACTCTTACTGCAGATAAGAAAATTATGACGAAGGCATTTCCTTCCCCCACAATTTTCCTTATTAAAAAAAACACGCTATAAGAGGCATTTATTTCCATATAATAAAAAGATATTTGTAACAGCCTTAATACACACACTTCTGGCGAAAACCTAAAACTCTTGTCATTCGTTAGTCAATCATATATTTTTAGTTTTAGCGTTAGAAGATAACAGAATATAATTTTTCAGGAAATTAAAGTAATATCCATTTATTTTTGTTATTTAATCTTAAGAATTATTATTACATTATATCACATCTGGAAATTTACAATGTCAAACATGATGATTTATAATGTCAAACATGATGATTTTCATGATCTTCTACTTCTCACGCCTATACACACAAACTTATTATTGAAACTGAGGAATATATCATCGCTAACGTCGAATCAAATAGTAAAAGTATTGTAGTTTTTGCCTCGAAGTTAGACCACTATAACTTTTAATAATGTGTAAGTATGCGGAATTGACTGTAAAACAGATTAAGAACTATTATGAAAATTTTAAACATTCATTTTTTAAGCATGTAAATATCATATTGGAGGTTTGTGCTGATTTAGTGTATTATCAATATGAAACCTTGTTAACCGCATAATTCGTCTTGTTATAGTATAGTTTGCTTTCTGTTAGAACACCCAAAACGGTACAGTGGTATGTTTGTGGATTTACATCGTTAGAAATCGGGTTTCGATATCCATCATGGGCAGAACACAAATAATCATTTGTGTTGCTACGTGCAAACGAACATTCACAAAAATTAAAAAAAAACGCATGCAAAAACAGGGTTACTAAAGCTAATACGGGTACAGAATAATTTGTTTTGATTCGAAGTTCCCCCTTTGTCTTCTATTTTAGAGAATCTACTTTTACTTTTACCGAGTACTACTTGCGATGAATGAAAATATTATACATTTTATTCTAATATTTGTTATACCATTAGGTTGGTATTTATGGATTATTTGAGTAAATGAACATCATGTCCAGGCCACGTAACGATAACGTATTAATTTAATTCTTGAATAACATACACTTTAACACAAATTATAGAGCTGAATTCAGAAATAAACTTTTAAAGGTGATCTCCAGAATTAATGTAGCACTAACTTCAAGTACAACGTTTGAAGAAACATTCCGATAGTAAGGTAATACACTTTATTTTCTTAACTTTCTTAAGAAAGATAAACACGATACCTTACACAATTTACATTGACAAACAATACGCTAAACCTCACAGTACCCAAATAGCAAAATAGACATGATAACTCCCTCTTATAACACTAAGAAAGTTTTCTGACACTGAAATAAACTGATTAAATCATGAGTAATTAGTGACATTTGTACCACATCCTTATTCTTGGAAGATTATTGATGTTTGACCTTCACGAACTTTTCAAATATTAACGTTTACTTGTTGGCTTTTATACAGAGTAACTGGGAGCTATCTGCTCTAACTATCCCTAATTTTGAATAAGGAAGGCAGCTAATGAACGGTAACAAACGTCGCCTTTTTCACTACTCTTTTCCCAATTGAAAGGTGACCACGTTCAGTGATCCATTTTAATCGCATGATTCACTGATTGCGAGCTGAATTCCCTGACCACCAGGCGTTCAAGGCTCCAGATCTTAATATCACACATTTGTTTATGAAACTCCTAAATTAAAGCATTAAAATATAAGTCACAAAACTGAAGAGACACATGAAGCCATTACAGATGATAAACTTGCAGCTGAAAAGTTAGGATCAGAAGGGACGGTTTATTAATATTTGGAGGTAACACTCTAACATAACATTGGTATTCCTCAAGCATTCAGATATTTTGGGAAGATGGGAAGAAATATAATTAGTTCACAAGTTTTAACTCACATGAGCTGTGGTCCAAGTACAATAGACCAACTAGCAACACTTATCTCGTGCGAACTATATAGAAGCCGAAGCTACCTGGAATCAAAATCAACATGCAATACACCATGTCATTTGTTTGTAATACTTTTCTGATACCATTTCTCAAAACGAGACATCAAATATTGGGAAGAAAAGCACTAAAATACATTAAATTATTCAGTTTTTGAATGAAGAAAATGTGGTGATGTAAAAGCAACCCTGCACTATCAGAATTGTAGAAGAAACATAATTTAAATTCTAAAACATGATATATAAAATACAATGAAGTAGTAATTTTTTGTTTTTTGAATTTCGCGCAAAGCTACTCGAGGGTCTGCGCTAGCCATCCCTAATTTAGCTGTGTAACACTAGAGTAATGGCGGCTAGACATCACCGCCCACCGCCAATTCTTGGGTTACTCTTTTACTAACGAATAGTGGGATTGACCGTCACATTACAACACTTCCACGGCTAAAAGAGCGAGCATGTTTTGTATGATAGGGATTCGAACCCGCGACCCTCGAATTACAAGTCGAACTCCTTAAACCACCTGACCATACCGAGCCCAGTGAAGTAGTGAATAAAGATGAGTGTTTATGTTACTGAAGCTCATGGCAGCATCTTACACTCTACATTAGATACTTACCATTCCTAGCTTGATAACTAACAAATAGTTGTATCTAAGTCTTCTCACTTTAAGTAACCTTTACAGAATGTTTCAACAAACATAAGTGATTGTGAAGGTAGAAAACGTTACAGAATGTTTGGCTTAGTAAAATAGCTTATTAAAATAGTTGAGTTACTTCAATGTTGTCTCCTTATACAACATTAAGAGTCAATTAATATACTAGCGTATTGCACCATATAATGAAATAGCTTTGAACACTTACACAGAATCTCGAAAGCTGATTTTGAATAAGAATTGATAAATAAGTATACAATGTATCACAATCGCTCAAAAGTACAAGTCTCAAAACAAAAACGCATTTGTGTGGTTCTTGAACAAAACTTAAGATGTTTTTTGTGCTGTAAAACTTATAAAAGTATTAGTTTCAAAACATGTGGCATATATATGTCATTATAAACATTACATGTTACTGTAAAATTTCCTGTTGTTGGTAAGTTCCATTTTTAACTATTTTGTAAAACTGATGTAAATTTTACTGCATTTAACAATAAAGAATTAATTTATTTCTTCAAAATCATTTACTGCATGCTGTGTTGTAGGCACAAGTTTACAAACACATTTTTCAACATAAAGTCTGAAAGTACCGGAAATTAGTAAATTATTGGCATCATCGTAAACTTTCTAGGTATTCTAGGACTATTATTACGTGTTCTTTACGTCATGTACCATCTAAGAATCATCTAAGCTAAAATATTAAATATATACTTTGGAACATTGCTCCCATCTTGAATAAAAATAAAACATCAGACTAAACTGTCCATTCACTAAGTCTTTTTAGCTATTTGTTCTTACTAAGGATTACAGTCTATAGATAGGATGGCCTCTTGTCTCTTGTTGTCAATTGTTGTTCTATCATTTCGGGAGATTGTTGTGGTTGAATAAATGCATTGGTGGCTCTATTCTTGAGTAGTTTCAAAAGAAACTCTGAGATTCTCAATTGGTTGACTTTCAGCTGATAAATTTTTCTCTAAAGTTATCTAATTGCCTGTTTTCTTATTTCAAAGACAATCATTTGCTTTGAAACATCTATACCTCTGTTTTCTGAAAACCAAATTTTAACTTTTTCTTCAGTACAATATTTCCCAAAATCAGCTTAAATTTGGAGTTATTTTATTGTTGTTGGAATTGTACAGCTATATCATGTTACTGCGATGGAATTCATTGTTATTAACAATAAACATTATAGTGATTTTTAATGTTATTTTAAACTGATTAAAGTTTTACCCGGGTAAAGTAATCTATAACCTCAATAACATTCTTTCATCTCCCTGCATATTTTGTGTAAGACTCTGATGGACTACTCTGCTACACATGCAACATGTAACGTCCATTGACACATTGCTTTTTCTCACAAGAGTCAATGATGAAAATGTGTTGCTTGTAGCTTCATATACAACTGCCTGTAGTTTCATAAGCACTCCACGTCTTGAAACAAATAAGTTAACGAGTTTCTTCCTGGAGGTTTTGCTTTCTGGCTAAGAAAAACATATGCTGCAAGTCATTTGACGAAATGGTCTATCACAAGCATAATGTATTTATTCCCACAGTTATGTAGCAGAGACCTAAGTCTATCTACACTAACTCATTTAAGTGGTACTCCAACACAATACTGCTCTAGTTGTCCGTACTGTTTCTTTCTTGAACAGTTTGATTCACTGCATAATTCATGTATTTACACTGTTTATTTACAGATCCCTAGTACCTAATTCAATAGAAGCATTTTGTTTCTCGCTCCAATAATTTCTTAACACTTGAGTGTCCAGCTGTTTTAAAGTTAATAAGCTGATTGAGTCGTTCGGAATGTAAAAACTATGGAAGTTCCATTTGTAGATATTATTTCTGTCCACTGGCATTTTCACTTCCCATCATAACAAGTCCTCTTGTAAGCATATTGAGTCTCGATATATCCTATACATTTTCAAATTTGAACTGCATAGAGCAACTATTTGCCATGGGAGTTTTTGAACATTTCTTTATCTAGTGAATATTTTACTATAAATTTGTATTCTTTATCGCAGCAGCTTTCAGCTGAGTGTTTTACGATATTAATCAGCGGATATTAGTGGACGTCACATCTTAGATTACATTATATAACAAAACTTTTACTTTTTTTTGTTCCTGGGCAGAAAGTGTTATTTCGCAATTGCTTATGCCTAAAGTAAATGGGAAATACCTATTTTTCTCTTCAAACTTTGCTTTTGTGACCTCGGAGCGTATAACGAAAATATGATGGGAGACTATATTTGGGGGCTGATACGTGAAAGTGATTTACATTACAGTCGCAAATCTCGAAAAACTACTCACTTCTAAACATTTTTGTATAACTTTAGTATAAATACATGTAAATCGTGATTCATGTGTTGTTTTATTCTGTCCTTATGTAAATGAAAATGTGCAAATATGCCCGTTTTTACACAGAAAATAGGTTAATTTCAAAATTTTATTATCCAGATCACAAAAGCAAAGTTTGAAGGGAATAATAGCCATTTTCTGTACTTTTACAACACAAGCAAATAAAAAATAACACTTATCCAGGAACAAATTTTGTGTTACATGGTGTTATGCTTTGTTGTACTTCAGATTGGTCATCTTTTCTATCTTGTACTTCCCACTTTTCACAATGTTTACATCCTTCATTAAAACACTATATTCAGAATACTGTGCCAGCATTTCTATGGTTTCAAAATGAAATTTTAAATTATCTTGCAATCTAGCTATTTGAGTTGTAGAAATGTACTAGCCACTTCAATAATACACGCATGATATTTTATCCATCCAGGTAATTAAAAAAAAAAAAACGTAAGACTCGAACAATATTTGCTTATTCTTTTTTAGTTATACGATTCCCCCTTTCTGTAGCATTCATAGCCTTGCTATAGCAGGCAGTCTTGTGTTATTTTCCACATTGCACTTGTGACAACACTGCTCACACTATGAAATCACAAGCTTCTGCATCTAAAATGGATAAATATTAGAGTTGTTTTTTCGTTTTTTTCATTTTGCACAAAGCTACATGAGGTCTGTTTGCAGTGTAAGAGTAGAGGGAGGGCAGCTAGTAATCACCACCCACTGCCAATTGTTGGGTTACTATTTTACCAACGAATAATAGAATTCATCAAACCATTATAACGCCCTGACGACTAAAATCGTGAGCATGTTCGGTATGACAGGGATTAGAACTCGAGACCCTAAACATCAAATATTAAAGAGCTGGATATGTTAATACAGGAATAACAGTCAGTTCTATTTTAGTTTATGGAATACTTGTATACAATGAGAACTTCATGAAAACTTATTTGTCTTTTCAAATAATTTATTTTGAAGATATACAATGTCCGAGAATGAGTTTAAAAGAGGATAACAATAATAATAATTCATTTTGCAAATCATCTTACACCATCGATATTCTTTGGTGTCTTACAATTTTGGAAAAAGTCAAAATTCAGTCGGTCTGTGGGCATCCGATCTCTATTGACAATGAGCCCTAGGAAACTGAACTGTTAAAGAAATAATTCATACTTCTTTTCATGCAGTTTAAAATATTATTTCCTCAACAAATCCAGAACAATTCTTAGCTCATCATAAGCATTATTAAAGTTCTTTATATCTGTGATTATGCCATCGAAGTACATGAGAATGACGTTCCAAAATAATATAGACAGAGCACTCTCCATTAATCATTGCAATGTGCCAGGTCTTGCTGAAGCTTTCTGTCTGCTTGCTAATCGTATTAATCCGTCTTTTTTCATCATATCATGAAACAGTTTCTCATCTTCCATTACCAAATGTGTTCGAATTATTGTAGTTATAGAATTAATGTCGATGGCATACTGCAAGACGTTTTATTAATAAAATTGTAGATTCATGGATTGGTTTCTTGAAATAATTAGTTTGACATCCATCCTATAAATATTGTTAATTACCGTATCTTTTCTATTTGGCTAGCTTTTTGTTATTCCTTTGATCTAGTTGGGTTTTGTCTTATTGGCTGAATAACAATTATTGATTCCTTACAGTCTTGTCTGCAATGACCAGATTTCCTGAGTTTATTACAGTTTTCTCTTTTTCCTCTTTCTGACTTCCTTTGGAAAGAGTTGTTATTCCATACAGGATTTTGTCTGCAGTTCTTGGCAAAACGTCTTTTCAAAATACATTTGAAACACCTATTTTTTGGGTTTGTTTTGTTCATTTGGTGTAAATAGTTGTCTAACTAATCATTTTAATTTATCTAGACCAACACTAGAAGAAGTTGATGATCTCATAACTTTTAGATGGTGTCTTTAGCTATTAATCTTCGATTTTAATGGATTAAAGCTCCATCACTGACCAGAAATATCCCTTTAAAGATGCGAACCTATTTTATTTCAACCTAATTTTTATACCTTTTCTCTCATGATATCTATAAACCAGAGGTATGCCAACAAATACCTCATTTCATTAGGATTATTGAAAGAAAATAACTGAGCAAGCTTTTATACATCTTCTACAAATTCAACTAAAATATTTTTTTCCCGCCATACACCGTTCTGGACACTTGTTTGTGGTGTGTCATTCCACAACTGTTGAATAAGGCAGCTGCTCGTACTTGGTAGTTGTTATGACGTTCAGCTGAAAAGTTATTTAGAGAAATTACAACTTGTCCTTCTAAGTGAGAAGCAAAATGAATAGCTTGTTGTTCATTATTCCACTTGTTATTAGTAATAAATATAAATGCTAGTAAAGTTAAACACTTTGTTAATACTTATATTTCGTAGGCTAATGTAATCGCATGGTGGTCAACACGAACCATCTAGTTAAGAAAATCACTAAAAGTGTGAAATTGTATTTATTTTAATTTGCATACAGGTTAATAATTTTTATATCAACATTCACCTTTAAGATAGTTCAATCATCTTACTGTTACTAAATTGAATGTTTGTTTTGTTTTTGAATTTCGCGCAAAGCTACTCGAGGGCTATCTGCGCTAGCCGTCCCTAATTTAGCAGTGTAAGACTAGAGGGTAGGCAGCTAGTCACCACCACCCACCGCCAACTCTTGGGCTACTCTTTTACCAAAGAATAGTGGGATTGACCGTCACATTATAACGCCCTCACGATTAAAAGGGCGAGCATGTTTGGCGCGACGGGGATGCGAACCCGCGACCCTCAGATTACGATTCGTACGCCTTAACCCAACTAGCCATGCTGGGCTTACTAAATAGAATAATCTGGGATCCATCCTCATGTAAGAAGTTTACACTGGTTTCCTTTAACGTTACGGTGTATACTCTTGTTATCATAAGGGAAGCGTTTAGTACTGGGTTTAATGATAAAAGCATTAGGAACAACATTGAAAGCGGAAAGTCTAAGGTGGATTTCTTTCTGAACGACACCTTATTCACACAATAGGCTATTCTTTGATGCAGAGAAGAAGGAGCAGTCTGCAAAACTCACTGCTTTAAATGACTACTCTTAATCAAATTTTATGATTGACTGTTGTTCTTATTACGCATCCTCAGTTAAACGTAAAAAGCGTGTTTGGTATCACTATTTCATCACATTTACTGCACTCGGATCCTTAGTATCATACATTAACCACTTTTTGAGTATGTGCCTCTGCACTTAAAATAATTCAAGGATAAATAGATTATATATAATGTTTTACATATGACAAGACAAAACAAGCATGGTAAGATAATGCCAACCATTCTATTTGCACATTTATATTCGGTCAAAAATATGAGGACTTAATATGCGACCTGAAGTGTCAATAATCTTGGAGTGTTGTTATTAGAAACTACAGTATTGGCTGGCACCGAAATTACATGTATGTCAATAAAGACACGAATTATTCTCGGCCACTTTCCTGTAATAGCTGTTTCAAGGATATCTTTGGTCTAGAATCACTTAACTGGAGCTTACGTCTCTTAAAAGCACTTAGTACGTGATCGACAGGATTGAAGTCGTGTGAGTGCATAGAACACTCTTCTTAATTAATCTTTTGTTCTTCAAAGAATGTCCCTTAGTTGGACAATCATAAGTCTATGTATTTGAGTAAGGAAGATAGACCAATGTTATGTCGAAATATGTAGCATATTCCACCATCTATAAAACTTTTCATCATGTTATAAATAGTTCTTTGCTTACCTATTATTTAGTTCATAAACTTGCAACTCTAAGATACGAGGTTCAATTTCCCGCTGTGGAAACAGTAGGTAGCTCAATGTGGTTTTACTCTAAATCTACCAGTCAGTCAGTCTTCGTGGAATACAACAGCCATTTCAGCATACTCTTGGAATAGCATTATTATTCAATAGACTAGAATCAGGGATAATTACACTAGCATGTGAGAGTATACAAACGGTTTTATGTCTTGTCTATATCGGTAATGATTAATGGTACAATTTAACAGGATTTCGAAGTTTGTGTGCTTCTTAATATATTTTCCTGTCACACAATACTTCCACAACAGCCATGTGTGTCAAGTCCTTGTATGAAAATATAGCTCCCAAATGAGTATTCATCTGTTTGTAGGATGAATAGTGGTTCGTCTATAAAATATTATTTTTTCCATATGTTATTTTACCAGATACTTTAGCACCACTGCCAGCGAATTGTATTGCATCTTACTCTATGTAAAAAGTATCTCTTTGGACGTCTGATTTAAACACCGACTTTGTAACGTATTTTTATAACTATCTTTACAACCGCACGAGATAGTACTGGAATTACAGACGAAATCATCGTCCACAACAAAGGTCAACCAGTTATACAGACTGCCAGGTTGATTGTAGTTTCACTCTAAGTCCTTACCTTACCCTAATTGGAAATTAATATTGCGTACTTCGTCACGGCATCCAAGTGCCTCATTCAGTCTTGAAAAATTCACCTTATGATTGCAACGAGAAAGAAGCAATACATAGTGATAGTCTTCTTGTATTATGAATAATGCATTATTCAAGTATCTTGTATAAGAAATTAGGTTATTGGTTTAAAAGTTATTCCTTATTTGATTAACAACATTTTGTAGTTATTATGATTAGTTTTTAACAGCTTGCTATGACTGGCCGATTTTTATTCGTTTAAGGTTTTTTTCCAAATAACAGAAACTCCCAGGTTATTGATTTGAGATCTACTCGTGGTTTAGAAATATTTTGGAGTACTTGTAATATTGTAATATTTAAATCAATGAACATCTGATTTGCACAGCAATGAACTGAGAAGAATGATGGACATTAGTTTATAACAGTGGCTTTGTCTTTCCATAACTATGCAATAAATAACAAAAAAAGGGAAAGGTTTCCTTTGTCAGAAACAGCTGCTAAAATAAGACCTATTCCTTTTTCAGGAATAAATCGTTCAATTATACAATTATACTTTCATTCTAAGTAAACGTGTACACCATAACTTTTCTCAACGTCCTATTTTGTCCAACATGTACAAACAGAGAATATTCAGAAAAAACAAAACTTTAATTCAAGCGAACATAATTTATTTCGGTTGTTTACCAAAAACTATTTTAATGATGCTAAATGTTAAAGAGACGCTTAGTCAGTTTATTGGAATGTTATACACTGAAAGAAGTTCGTCTGTGTAACACATGAAATACTCAATCGAGAAATGTACAGCTTTGTGTTTTACAGGTAAATTTCTACACCCTGTAAAGCTTATGGAACCATAAAGAAATATTTAACACAGCAAAGTTGACTACTATTGAAATAAGCCCGAAATGGCCAGGTGGTTAAGGCGCTCGACTCGTAATCCGAGGGTCGCGGGTTCGAATTCCCCTCACATCATACATGCTTGCCCTTTAAGCCGTGGAGGCGTTATAATGTGACGACCAATGGGATTATTCGTTAGTAAAAGAGTAGTCCAAAATTTGGCGGTGGGTGGTGATGACTAGCTCTCTTCCCTCTAGCCTTACACTGCTAAATTAGAGACGGCTAGTTCAGATAGCCCTCATGTAGCTTTTTGCCAAATTCCAAACAAATAAACAAACTATTTAAATACTTCTAAAGTGAATATTTTAGAGAGTGATTATAATCATAGTTTATCTACAAAATATAAGTATGTGCAATGCTCAACAACCTAAAAAATAGAAACTTACGACATACAAATTAATTTGGTGGTTGCGCAATTTTGGTACCGTTTTCCATGTATAGAAAGCCTTGGTATGGCTTTGTTGTTAGCCTATTATATTGAGTATTGAAAGATCTAAGGTTCGAGATGTGATACCACTAATCACTCTTCAATATGCGCTGATTATAGAAGTGACAGTCAGTACTGCTATTTAGTTTAACGAGTTAGACAAAGCCCTTGAGGCAGAGGATGATAATGGTTGGCTTTTTTCTCTCTACTCTCTAATCAACTATTCAAAATTAAACGTTTATATCTGAACCGTAGAGTTTTCTGACTTGGTTGTTCATTTCTTGTGTACATAAGGTGCCGTTCAAGTTTAAACTTCCAATGTGCTTTAAAGAAGACATGCAGTCTTAGTGCAACTGTTACTTACGATTTTCTTATTTTCTAGTATGACAATATGAAACACTGAATAGATACTAAAGGCATCACAACACCTTATATCTGTTGCTATATTCCAGTGTGGTCTTTATTTTTAAAACATACGCATATGTTAACTGCTAAGCGAATATGAACATTGAATTTAAAAAAAAAAGACAATTGTAAATGAATGAGTAACGAAACAGTTTTGAAATTTTTACAAAAAATTTAAATGTTGATGTGCAATATAAAGATGTGAACAATAATGAAATAATCACTATCTTGTATTGTTAATCTGTTGTTGTTTTGAAATCAGACACCAATTTGTTTGCATGAAATATTAATACGTAAACAATAATAAAATAATTACTATATTGTATTCTTAATCTGTTGTTGTTATGAAATCAAACACCAATTTGTTTGCATGAAATATTAAGTTGTAAACAATAATATGCTAATTACTATATTGTATTGTTAATCTGTTGCTGTTTTCTGTGATATCAAACACTAATTCTAAAAATATACTTCTCCTGAAACCAATATTTAATCTGCTGTTATATATATTTTAGTTTTTGTAACAATCTTGTAAAGTATAAAGGAATGTGTCAGTTTATATTATCTGGTGTTTACAAATTAATGGGATAGACAAACCTACAAAAGAAGTAATAATGCGCACACTGATAACAGGCTAACATTACAACTAGAGAGCATTCTAAGATCAAAGTTTAGAACAGTTGTTGTCGTTTTAAGTGTCTCTGTTTCCAAGAAAACTAGTCCATGCAAATTATATATATATTTATAAAACTATTTACCAGAAACAATACGTTTTTGTCTGAAAAATGGTTTTATATTTAATGTATAAAACATAGTACTATTTGTCTAGATCTTTAGTTGAAATTGATGTAGCCAGTAAGACTGGTTAGAAAGCATAATCTATAATGTGGTTGAATGTGATCTTCACATAGGAACTTTGTTTTATGATGTACATTCGAAAATAATTAGAATTATTTCTTTGTATACGGCCGGTGTCTTCTATTAACATACCCATTGAATTTCCTATTATGAAGCTTTGGTTTTATTGTTTTTGTAAAAAAACAGGTGTACACTTCTGCCCTTGTTCAAAACATGGCGAAAGTTTGGAAGATACATTTAGTTTATATAATTTAATGATGCATAGTTCAGCTTTAATGTGAATGTATGGTAGTCATTAACCTTTGATTTCATTACTGAAACGAAAGATAGTTAATCTATTTTTTCATGTTCTTGCTTTGTTAGAGTGTGTATTTCAGCAACGCTTTTTCTTCTTCTGTTTATGATTATGAGATCATTGTCTTGTTTTTCACTGTTGTTTATAACGTACAGTTGAATAGTGATTACTTCTGTTTATACTTAATTATAATTCTTATGTGGAAATTTTTCTTCAATGACCACGTGATTAATCTTTTCTTTCTCTGCTTACCTTTAGTTACAATTCACACACGATATGGTCATGACATTGTATTCAGTCTAGTGTAAGTTGCAAAGTTCTGATGATCTACACTATTTTAAGTGCATTTTTAATTATAATGTTTACGTGTGCAACGTTTCTTTCTTTTATTACAATAGCGTAACACATAAATTTGACATTCAGTCTGTCCCCTCTAAGTGTATGTATTTATTACTCTTAAATAGGTCCACTAATTTATTGTTTTACACATTATTCTAGAACCTTGTCCTCATTTTAGTTAGGGTTTTAAACTTTCTCTGTTAATGAATAGAGCACATATCATAATTCAATCAAGTGTAATGAAACACATATGAGTTCTTTGGAAAAACATGTTTGGCTATTTAATTCCCTCTTCCTAATATATTCTATAATATTTGTATGAACACCAACACTTCTTTTGTTAGGTCATCAGTTTTTTACGTGTAACTTGAAGTATTATGTAAGCAGAAAATTAGTTTAGTGTTTTGTCAAATTAATAAGAACATTACACTTTAAAACGCGTAATCATTAATTATATTAAGTTACATTTTTTGAAGAAATTAGAAGCATCATAAAGAAAATATTCTAATTTGTATAACACAAGTTCAAATCGTACAAGGAATAGTGATATATATAAGGTAACTTAAGGACTTAAACATGTATAACGAGTTGACTGACTAAAATATAACGGATATGTTTTACAACTGATGTTGTTTTGACTACTACAACTGTGAATCCAACTAAAATTCAGTTACGTGTCTCTACTATTCATTTCAGTGATATAAACATCTTTGAAATTCAATACAAACATAATAACAAATATTTCAAACTTTGCGAGTCTCTTGGAAAGACACTAGTGTTCTTATTTTTTCCTAATAAATTATCATTTATACATTTATTTAAGTAACTCCTAATTAGAACGCCCCCCGCTAGTACAGCGGTAAGTCTCCGGATTTACAAAGCTAAAATCCGGGGTTCGATTCCCCGCGGTGGGCTCAGCAGATAGCCCAATATGGCTTTGACATAAGAAAAAAAACACACATCCTAATTAGAATTTTAAAATTCGTTTCATTGTATTACTGATTCTTCCCTGTTTACTATGAGAACGTAAGACATAAAAAATAAAAACCAAGCATTAGATTTATAAAAGAAAACTGTCGTGTTTCCCATTATTAGATTAATTTTCTGAATTAAGAAGAAAGTTAAACTTCCATAAGGCAATAGATATTTATAATTTGATTGGTGGTGTACAAAAAAGTGACGTTGTATTTGAAATTAATACAGATAAATCCCTTACTTTCTCATTCATTGCTACATGGCTTGTGTGAAATATACGCAAACGTTGGTTATACATCACACAGTTTCTTTTATTGTTTGTAAGTATACAAATTTGAATTTCATTATTTTCCAGCAACTGTGAGTACAACTTTAACTAATGTACAGTTTTCACTGGCTAATGCTAAATAATTTTACTCAACCGACACTACAATTTTTGGAAGGTATTCAAATTGATTACGTTAGCTTGTTGTGCCTAAAGATTTCTCGGTTTACAGGTCATTAATCATGTATCTTAGAACGGCTGGTAAACATTTTTTATTTCAGTTAGGCTTCTCGTCATCAAGGTCATTAATCAACGTCGTATAATTGTTTTCAGTTAATAATATAATTGTAGTACATCACATCACATATTGCTTTCTCTTAGCAATAGTACATTAAAATACAATAGAATAGTTTGATTGAGGTAACTGTACGAGTCCAAAATTGCATCTTAAATTGTTGATGTTTATTATAATCGTTTTAACCTTTACTTCATAATCTGTGGCGCTATATTAATAGTGCAGGTTACAAGAATGCTCTAGGTAAATACATAAGTATTCCGGCCTGGCATGGCCCAAGCGCGTAAGGCGTGCGACTCGTAATCCGAGGGTCGCAGGTTCGCGCCCGCGTCGCGCCAAACATGCTCGCCCTCCCAGCCGTGGGGGCGTTATAACGTTACGGTCAATCCCACTATTCGTTGATAAAAGAGTAGGCCAAGAGTTGGCGGTGGGTGGTGATGACTAGCTGCCTTCCCTCTAGTCTTACACTGCTAAATTAGGGACGGCTAGCACAGATAGCCCTCGAGTAGCTATGTGCGAAATTCCAAAACAAACAAACATAAGTATTCTCAAAAACTGAAAGAAGCCAAAATAAGCAGGGACTATGCGCTTCACTGAAAGGAAATGAAAGTTTAGAGTTGATAAAATCTTCTCGAAACTTCGTAACTTAAGCTATTAAACAGCTTTAATAGCTTTGAGCTATATCATTTGGTTCATAAAGTTTGTGTTCATGATAAATTAATTTCTTTCGAACAACATATTATTTTCATGTGATATTATATAATGAAAACTCCTTCCACTCGTTCACTGTTTTCATCTATTTGTTTGTTTGATTTTTAATTGCGCGAAAAGATACACGAGGACTATCTGCGTTAGCCGTACCTAATTTAGCAGTATAAGACTAGAGGAAAGGCAGCTAGTCATCTCCACCCACCGCCAACACTTGGGCTACTCTTTGACCAACGAATAGTGAGATTGACCCGTCATAATATAACGCCTCCACCGTTGAAAGGGTGTGCATGTTTAGTGCGACGTACATTCGAACCTCAAATGACGAGTCGAGCGCTTTAACCACCTGGACATGCCGGGCCGTTTTCATCGATAATAATTGTTTACAGAATAAATACACTTTGTCGTGTCTTAGTATTTATTCTGGTGTAAATGTATGCAGCTATAATGATTGGTGTTTATGAAACTTCAGTGCACAAATCTAATATGAAGACAGAACATTTGGCATATTTGGTAGCATATGGATGTGACAGAATAATTATTAAGATGTCTCTCAGATGTGAAGCTGGATGTGAACATAGAGGCATTACTGTTAGAAATAATTTACACATCACTCGAAAATTTCATGATATATTATTAATTTGTCTACACTTTACCAGGTGACGCATGACGTTTGTGTTGTAAATTACTAAGTAAATGTACGCCTATTGTTCGAAAGTCTTTTATTTTATTTTATCACATGAACCTAACGTATTTTCTCATTAAGTAAGAATTAGAATATGTAAAATGTAGAATGAAAATATCAAATAGAATGAAATTTAATATTATGGAGAAAGTTTGTTTTTTGTTTCTTTGTTTTGAATTAAGCACAAAGCTGCACAATGAGCTATCTGTGCTCTTCCCACTACGGGCATAGAAACTCAGATTTTATCAGTGTGAGTCCGCAAACATACCGCTGTGCCACTGAGGAGGGATGGAGAGAAGTAGATTTTTGTGTGTTTGTTTGTTTGGGAATTTCGCACAAAGCTACTCGAGGCTATCTGTGCTAGCCGTCCCTAATTTAGCAGTGTAAGACTAGAGGGAAGGCAGCTAGTCATCACCACCCACCGCCAACTCTTGGGCTACTCTTTTACCAACGAATAGTGGGATTGACCGTCACATTATACACCCCCACGGCTGGGAGGGCGAGCATGTTTAGCGCGACGCGGGCGCGAACCCGCGACCCTCGGATTACGAGTCGCACGCCTTACGCGCTAGGCTATGCCGGGCCCGAGAGAGATAGAAAAAACCCAGCACAGCAAACAATACAAACATATAGTATCAGGGGCACAAGTCATGTTGTGGGTCATTATGTGAAGTGCCATGGTTTCGTGAGGTATCGGCGAAAGTAAAACTAATATAGCATTGGAGATACACTGTCTATTTAGTTTAACCTCAATATCGCTGGCCTTACATGCATGAAAGGAAAAAAACAACAACAACAAAGGAGGAGATGTGGGTCATCTAGACTACAATGTCTCAATGGTAGGAGATTGTTTACGAAACGATATGAACAAAATAAAACAATTATAATAAGAAAGAAATAATTAGAATACAAGACATCAATGAGGGAGACACCAAACTGTCCTTTCAGTTAGTATTACAGCTCCCAATATAGCTGTACAAGTAATAAATTCCACGCCTAATTCTTAATTATTAGATTATTATTTAGAGGAGTTTTATTATTGCTATTTATGGGTTTTACGTGTTTGCATACCCACAGAGTAAGAAATCTAAGCGATGAATAACTCAGACAAATGTTAATAGTGCGTGTTATTAGTACTTTTGATTTCTGATATACAATTTCTATTCAACTTTCAAGCTGGAACTGTGTAAACAAGTGGAAAAATAACTAGGATATAATAATGCTAATGCTTCAAAGAGTTTTGCAGTATTGATGATCTAATATGATACTCCCATTTAATAACTAATTACCGAGCTTTCTGCACACTCAACTAACTCTTGCAACCCAGGCCGGCTGGATACGTTTATCAAATACTAGAGATTAATTCGAATTGGACTTAGTCTTAACACATGAACAAAAGTTAATTTTACGGTTTCATAATATAAACCGTAGCAATACGATACACGTATGACATGAAAATCAGCATAATAAATACTGTTTAAATCAATATACTACAAACAATATTCAACTTAAAGCAGTTTTCCCCCGCTATTATCCGTATTTTTTGTGGTACATTTAGTGTGAGTACATAGTATGTTACCATGTGTGTGTGTTTTTCTCATAGCAAAGCCACGTCAGGCTATCTGCTGAATCCACCGATGGGAATCTAACCACTGATTTTAGCGTTGTAAATCCGTGGGCTTACCGCTGTACCAGTGGGAGACTAGCACGATATAGAACAGTAATAAAGTAGTTCTGGTTAAGAATTATACAACTGCAAGAAAGAAAAAAAACTGTTTAAACCTAACCAATTGAAAGTGACATAGATCATGGTATTTGAATAATGCTGAAGAAACTATAACGAAATGTTTGAAGCTTTATTTACACTTTAATAATTCAATTTTTTTGCAAAATAAAGATTTTTAGTTTAATACTTGGTAGCGAATAAGTACATAATTTTGTTTTTTTTATAATTTAAAATAATCGCGATGTATGAAATACCTAACATTAAGTACATTATAAATCCAACAAGACATATTTATGCATACATATTTTGGATATGTATTATTTTCGGTTTATTAAAATGTTTAATAAGGTTCTTTTCACACAAATATATTAAGTTTCAAAATATTAACATTTTCAAATAAAATTTTATATCCACAGTTAGATGTTATCTTTTAACCCTTCCAAACTGTAACTTTCAATTAACATTAATATACTAACACATTTATTTAGGCCTTACAATTTGAGGAAGATCTTATTTGGCTGTTCTTTATACCTGCCACTTGTAAGTTTTCTTTCATTACTTTATGTACGAAAGAAAAATGCAGGTAAATGCGATTTTCTTTACGATTGCTACGTCTAATGTGTTCAAGTGTCCTGCGATACAATACTAGTTTATGTTTTTCGACTTTATTATTTAATATTACTGATATAACAATAACGGTTTATACTTACATTGAACTAACAAGGTATTGAGATGTCTATGTCAATTAAATGTGTAAAGATCGCTATCATTTCGAGCAGCATGAGATATACCATCTCGACACAGGTGTTTCGAGATATCTTCCATTTAGATTATGTGGTTGATAAACTTATATTACCAGTAGCTACGCATGATTCAAAGATCAGATGAGTCCTATACTATACTGATATGATAAATACTGAAAGCACAGCTCAGTCTTACCTTCTAACTACCATACTAAAGACATTGCACATGTGAAAGGAGCCTAGAAATAGTTTAGTAGGTATTTAGACTAACGTCATATCAGTTTTCTCATGTCTGTAGTTAACAAATGAGTTGTATTGCTTGAAAATTTTCAAGTTTGCTAGTACTCCAACTAAACTATTTTCTGCAATTTGTACAGCATTCCTCGTCGGCTGATTTTAAGTATCATTATGTGCTAGTACACTTTTCACTGTACATTTATTCTGCCTATAAATTAAAGTCATTAGCGGGAATAATGCGCCTCACGTTTCATTTCCCCTGGAATTCTTGGTGGCTTAACATTGAATAGCTGGATCTCTTTTCACGTACTGTTTCTGATATGGTTCTATTGATATATAGAACGTTGCGGACTCTTTTTAAGTTATGGCTTAGTGTGAGCCGAGACGATTACTGTTAATCGTTAGTAGCTAGAATGTAAGCTTTGAGATGATTGGACTTCAATTGTTTTTTATAAAGCTTGTTTATATATATATATACACACATTGAACAGTGACTGCTCTTTAATAAGCAGAAGTGTGGAAGAACTGATATAAACCACAAAACTTTATCCACTGTAAGAACCTTCAGAGAAAAAAATTAACAGAAATAATTATTCTATTAGTTTTTTCAGAAGGTTTGATATCAGCTTACAGTTATGATTGATACTCTTCATTCTTTATCAAATATTTCTACGAAGATTAATAAAATGTATAAGTTATCCCTTGTTTATTGGTTTGAATGACTTCAGAAGATAGTAAACAGCTACTTCTATAGACATTTTTAATATATCTTGGTAATATTAGTCTTCGGGTGAACATAAATTCTACATACATCAGTTTTCGCATTTAACATTTTCCATAAACGTAAAGGAAATTAAATTCGACCTAAAATATCAACAATAAACAAATGTAAAAAAGTTTAATATTTTTAATAAGTATACTTTGTCTTGGATTTTATAAACTATTTTAATTTATTTAAGTGATGAACTAAGTGTTTTATTAACTTTCTTTCACAGATTTTGAATACGAAATTTTATTAGCGGATAAACCTCTCGAACTTGTTATCAATGTTTATTACTGGAGACACATTTCAAAATTTTACTATTAACACGTTCAGAAATAAAACTACGTTTTATTGTTATATGTTTAAGCGTAAAAATGCACATTGGGCTATGTGTTATGTGCTCATTGCAGGGATCAACTTCCTTATTTTAGAGTTATAAAGGTTTCATTCAGGAGGGCCCGGCATGGCCAAGCGTGTTAAGGCGTTTGACTCGTAATCCGAGGATCGCGGGTTCGAATCCCGGTCGCACTAAACATGCTCGCCCTTTCAGCCGTGAGGGCGTTATAATGTAATGGTCAATCCCATTATTCGTTGGTAAAAGAGTAGTCAAAGAGTTGGCGGTGGGTGGTGATGACTAGCTACCTCTAGTCTTACACTGCTAAATTAGGGACGGCTAGCGCAGATAGCCCTCGAATAGCTTTGCGCGAAATTAAAAGAAACAAAAAACAAGAAAGAAGCCTTCAGGTATAGACTGAGGATCATTCAATATTGTTGTAAGACAACTAAAGAAGAACTTTCTTGTGAAAATTAGGGTAAAGTAATCATTGTACTCCTTTATTTTAGTCTATGAATGTTAAATAATCGATTAAACAGTTTGAAAAAATCCAGCTTCACCTCAATATATTTAGAACAATTATAAAACTCACACAATATTTAAAAGGAAAACGTTGACAATGACGTATTAGAAAATCTAATTGTGGTGTTTGATCTCAAAAACCTTTTATAGGTACTTATTATTCTCAGATCACCTTCTGAACATGTTTTTACCATTTTTAGAAGGGGAATTACGCCATATTGATAAAGATACTCTTGAAGCTACCTCAATTCTAAATGCCAAGTTTTGTCCTGTTAGCAGCAAAATTGTGAAAAGCAATCGCTGACAAACAAAACACAACTTGAATTAATACAGGATAAAGAATAATGGTATGGATATCCATAATTAATTGTAATGCAACACTTAAATAGTATCACGATAAAGAAAACACATCAAAAACTACCATTTTCAAGAGTATAATGGGTCAGATAGGACCTGTGCAGCGTTAGAGTTTTGCTAACAGAATAAAGTTTTGTTTTCATTTTTTGTCTGTATATAATAGTCAAATCTCTGTCTGCTATGCTCTGTTTCTTCTGAACGGTTAGTCATTCAAAATTATGAATCAAAATGCTTATTTTCAAGTTTTCGTTTCAGGAAAATTATTATTTTCTTATAATTCTTAAAATTTCTTAACAATATCAACATTGATTCGTTGGTACCGGTATGTGCTGGACCAGCAATCTGACATAAAACTTATTAAGAACAAAATGTTTATTTTTGTGAGAGAGTTTGACAATAACAAACAAAAACTTCCTCTGAAGCCTAGTCAACCAGAAGCACAAAAAAATGACTGCGGGCTTCTCTCACTATTAACCAGGTTTCGATACTTGTGGCTATTATAGCGCATACAACCTTTCATGTAGCTTTGTGCTCAATAACAAATAACAACAACAACAAAAAGAAATATTTCGAAGATAGAAGAATGAACGAAAACGAATAAAGAGAAGAAAGTGTTTGAGTATGTATAGATGTTGTTTTTTGGTTTGTAAATATGTTGTTGTTTGGTTTATATATATATGTTGTTTGGTTTATATATATATGTTGTTGTTTCATTTATATATATCTTGTTCTTTGGTTTATATATATATGTTGTTGTTTGGTTTATATATATATATATGTTGTTGTTTGGTTTATAAATACGTTGTTTTTGGTTTATATATGTTGTTTTTTGGATTATATATATATGTAGTTTTTTGGTTAAGATAAATATATAATTGTGTGGTTTAAATACATATGTAATTATTTGGTTTATATATATATGTAATTGCTTGGTTTATACATATATATGTTTTTGTTTGATATATATATATATGTTGTTGTTTGGTTTATATATATGTTGTTGTTTGGTTAATATATATGTTGTTGTTTGGTTTATATCTATGTTGTTATTGGATTTATATATATATATGTTGTTGTCTGGTTTAAATACACATATGTTGTTGTTTGGTTAATACACATATGTTGTTGTTTGGTATATATATATATGTTTTTTGGACTATATATATTTTGTTGTTTGGTTTAAATATACATATGCAGTTGTTTGATATATATATATATATGTTGTTTTTTGGTTTATATATATGTTGTTTTTGGGATTATATATTTTTGTTCTTTCTTGGATTGAATGTATGTAATTGTTTTGTATATATATATATATATATAGTTTTTTGTTTATATCTATATATATGTGTATTTGTTTGGATTATATACATATGTGGTGTTATTGTTTATATATATATATATTGTTGTTTGATTTTATATATATGTAGTTTCTTGGTTTATATATGTGTGGTTGTTTGGTTTATATATATGTTTTTATTTGGTTTATATGTATATGTTATTATTTGGTTTATATGTATATGTTATTGTTTGCTTTATATATATATATCTTTTTGTTTAGTTTATATACATATGTTTTTGTTTGGTTTATGTATATGTTGTTGTTTGATTTATATATATGTTGTCATTAGGTTTATATATATGATGTTGTTTGGTTTAAATATATATATGTTGTTGTTTGGTTTATGTATATATGTTGTTGTATGGTTTATATCTATATGTTGTCTTTTATATGATATATATATGTAGTGGTTTGGTTAATATATATCTATTTGTTTCGTTTGTATATATGTAGTTGTTTGGTTTATATATATATATGTTGTTGTTTGGTTTAAATATATGTTTTTTTTGGTTTATAAATATGTTGTTCTTTGGTTTAAATATATATGTAATTGTTTGGTTTATATTGATGTGTAGTTATATGGTTTATATATATATGTAGTTCTTGGTTTATATATATATGTTGCTTGATTTATATAGATGTCGTTGTTTGGTTTATATATATGTTGTTGTTTGGTTAATATATATGTTCTTTTTGGTTATATATATACATGTTGTTTATTGGTTTATACATATGTTGTTGTTTGGTTTAAATATAAATATATAGTTCTTTCGTTTATATATATATACGTAGTTGTTGGTTTATATATATGTTTTTGTTTGGTTTATACATAAATATTTTTTGATTTACATATATGTCGTTGTTTGGGTTATATATATATATATATGTTGTTTTTCGTTTATATATACATGTAATTGTTTGTTTTATATATATATATATGTTTTTTAGTTTATATATATATGAAGTGACATTCCATTTAATGAGCTGAAAATGAAAGCAAAAATTATAGACATATGAAAATCAAACACACCATCTATTAGAGCAAAAAATTATCTACCAAATGACATGAAATATTTTGCGAATGCGTTTCATTTATGAATATATTTTTTAACTTGAAAAAACGCTCACGAATTATTCCTCAACCCAATATATATATGTTGTGTTTTTGTTTATATATATCTAGTTGTTTGGTATATATATAGGTAGTTGTTTTGTTTATATATATGTTGTTCTTTGGATTATATATATATGTTGTTTTTTCGGTTTATATATACGTTGCTGTTTGGTATATATATGTAATTGAATTGTTACATATACGTATATGTTTTTGTTTAGTTTATATATATATATGTTGCTCTTTGGTTCATATATATGTTGTTGTTTGGTTTATAAATATGTTGTTGTTTAGTTTAAATACATGTAATTGTTTTGTTTATATACATATATGTAGTTTCTTGGTTTATATATATATAAGCAGTTCTTTAGTTTATATACATGATGTTGATTGATTTATATATCTGTTGTTGTTTGGTATATATGTCGTTGTTTGGTTTTTATATGTGTTTTTGTTTGGTTTATATGTAGATTTTATTTGAGTTATATATATGTTGCTTTTGGTTTATATAAAAATGTTGTGTGATTTATATATATGTTGTTCTTTGGTTTATATAGATATGTTGTTGTTTCGATCATATATATATGTAGATCTTTGGTTTATATATATATTTGTTGTTTAGTTTAAATATATGTTGTTTCTGGGTTTATACACTTTTGTTGTTTCTTGGTTTGAATATATGTAATTGTTTTTTATATATATACATACATATATAGTTCTTGGTTTATATATATATATATGTAGTTGTTTGGCTTATATATATGTAGTTGTTTAGTTTATATATATATATGCAGTTGTTTTGTTTATATATATGTTGTTGTTTGGTTTATATATGTGTTGTTTTTGTTTTAAATATATATGTAATTGTTTGGTTTAGATATATATGTAATTGTTTAGTTTATATATACATGCAGTTCTTTGGTTTATATATATGATGTTTGATTTATATATCTGTTGTTGTTTGGTTTATATTTATCTTGTTGTTTGGTTTATATATATGTTGTTGTTTGGTTTATATATAAGTTGTTGTTTGGTTTATATATGTGTTGTTTTTTGGTTTAAATATGTATATAATTGTTTGATTTTAAATATGTATGTAATTGTTTATTTTATATATATATGCAATTGTTTGGTTTATATATATGTAGTGGTTTCGTTTATATATGTGCAGTTTTTTTGGATTATATATATGTGTAGTAGTTTGGCTTATTTATATATGTAGTTATTTGGCGTTTATATATATATATATGTTTTTGTTTGGTTTATATATATATGTTGTGTTCGGTTTATATATATGTTGCTGTTTGGTTTATATATATGATGTTATGTTCATATATATATGTTGTTGTTTGATTTATATATATATATTGTTGTTTGGTTTACATATATGGTTTTTTGTTTTATATATATGTTTTTCTTTGGTTTAAATATATAAGTAATTGTTTGGTTTATATTTATGTGAAGTTATTTGGTTTATATATATGTGGTTCTTGGTT
This sequence comes from Tachypleus tridentatus, assembly GCF_004210375.1. Taxonomy (NCBI): domain Eukaryota; kingdom Metazoa; phylum Arthropoda; class Merostomata; order Xiphosura; family Limulidae; genus Tachypleus; species Tachypleus tridentatus. The sequence goes on along the minus strand of NC_134837.1, from coordinate 161,589,340 downwards.
ATATATGCGTTGGTTTTTCGTTTATATATATGTTATTTTTGGAGCATATATATATGTAGTATTTTGGTTTATTTATATCTAGTGGTTTGGTAGATATATATATATATATGTAGTTGTTTGGTTTATATATGTGTGATGTTGTTTGGTTTATGTATGTGTGATGTTGTTTGGTTTATATATAAGTTGTTGTTTGGTTTATATACGTGTTGTTTTTTGGTTTAAATACATATGTAATTGTTTTATATATATATGTGTAGTTTCTTAGCTTATTTATATATATGTGTAGTTGCTTAGCTGATTTATATATGTAGTTGTTTGGCTTATATATATATGTAGTTGTTTAGTTTATATATATATGCAGTTGTTTGGTTTATATATATGTTGTTGTTTGGTTTATATATAAGTTTTTGTTTGGTTTATATATAAGTTTTTGTTTGGTTTATATACGTGTTGTTTTTTGGTTTAAATATATATGTAATTGTTTGGTTTAAGTATATATGTAATTGTTTGGTTTATATATATATATGCAGTTCTTAAGTTTATATATATGATGATGTTTGATTTATATATCTGTTGTTGTTTGGTTTATATATATGTTGTTGTTTGGTTTTGAGATGTTATTTGATTTATATATATGTTGTTGTTCGGTTTACATATATAGTTTCTTGGTTTATATATATGTTGTTCTTTGGTTTAAATATGTATGTAATTGTTTGGGTTATATTTATGTGAAGGTATTTGGTTTATATATATATGTAGTTCTTGGTTTATATATATGTTGTTTTTTGGAGTATATGTATATGTAGTATTTTGGTTTATATATATCTATTTGTTTGGTATATATATATATGTAGTCGTTTGGTTTATACATAATTGTTGCTTGATTTACATAGATGTTGTTGTTTCGTTTATATATATATGTTTATTTGAACTATGTATATGTTGATGTTTTGTTTAAATATATATGTAGTTGTTTGGTTTATGTATGTGTGATGTTGTTTGGCTTATATATATATTTTGTTTTTTCGTTTATATATATGTAGTTCTTTGGTTTATATAGATATGTAGTTCTTTGGATCATATATATATGAAATTGTTTGGTTTATAAATATATGTTGTTGTTTAGTTTAAATATATGTTTTTTTTTGGGTTTATATATTTTTGTTGTTTCTTCGTTTGAATGTATGTGATTGTTTTATACATATATATACATATGTAGTTCTTGGTTTATATATATCTATGTAGTTGTTTAGTTTATATATATATGCAGTTATTTGATTTATATATATGTTGTTGTTTAATTTATATATAAGATGTCGTTTGGTTTATATATAAGATGTCGTTTGGTTTATATATGTGTTGTTTTTTGGCATAAATATATATGTAATTGTTTGGTGTATATAGATATGTTATTTGATTTATATATATGTTGCTTTTGGTTTATATATATATGTAGTTGTATGGTTTATATATAAATGTTGTGTGATTTATATATATGTTGCTGTTTGGTTTATATATATGTAGTGTTTTGATTTATATATATATGTTAGTGTTTAGTTTATATATATGTAATTGTGTGGTTTATATTAGTATGTTTTTTTCGTTTATATATGTGTGTTTTTTTCGATAATATATATATATAGTTATTTGGTTTACATATGTGTTGTTGTTTGGCTTATATATATGTTGTTATTTTATTTTTATATATATGTTGTTCTTTGGTTTAAATATGTGTTGTTTTTGAGTTTATATATTTTTGTTCTTTCTTGGTTTGAATATATCTAATTGTTTTATATATGTATATACATATGTTATTCTTGATTTATATATATATGTAGTTGTTTGGTTTTAATATATATGTAGCTGTTTGGCTTATATATATATGTAGTTGTTTAGTTTATATATATCTGCAGTTGTTTGGTTTATATATAAGTTGTTGTTTGGTTTTTATATGTGTTGTTTTTTGGTTTAAATATATATGTAATCGTTTGATTTAAATACATATGTAATTGTTTGGTTTATATATATATGCAGTCTTTGGTTTATATATATGATGTTTTTTGATTTATATATCTGTCGTTGTTTGGTTTTATATGTGTTGTTGTTTGGTTTTTATATGTGTTGTTGTTTGGTTTATGTATAGATGTTATTTGATTTATATATGTGTTGCTTTTGGTTTATATATGTGTAGTTGTATGGTTGATATATAAATGTTGTGTGATGTATATACATGTTGTTGTTGGGTTTATATATATATGTTGTTCTTTGGTTAATATATATATGTTGTTTTGTGGACTATATATATATGTTGTTGTTTGGTTTAAATATATATATGTTGTTGTTTGGTTTAAATATATATATGTTGTTTTTTTCGTTTATATATATGTAGTTATTTGCTTTTTATAAATGTGTAGTTGCTTTATTTATATATATGTAGTCGTTTCGTTTATATATATGTAGTTTTTGGATTATATATATGTGTAGTTGTTTGTCTGATTTCTATGTGTAGTTTTTTAGCGTATATATGTATATGTAGTTCTTTCGTTTATATATATATGCAGTTTTTTGGTTTATATATATCTGCAGTTCTTTGGTTTATAAATATGTTGTTTGATTTTTATATATGTTGTTGTTTGGTTTACATCTATGTTGTTGTTTGGTTCACATATATGTTGTTGTTTAGTTTAAGTATATGTTGTGTTTGGGTTTATACATTTTTGTTGTTTCTTCATTGAAATATAAGTAATTGTTTTGTATATATAGATATGTTATTTTATTTATATATATGTTGCTTTTGGTTTATATATATATGTAGTTGTATGGTTTATATATAAATGTTGTGTGATTTATACATATGTTATTGTTTGGTTTATATATATGTAGTGTTTTGATTTATATATTTATGTTAGTGTTTAGTTTATATGTATGTAATTGTGTGGTTTATATTAGTATGTTTTTTTCGTTTATATATATATGTGTTTTTTTGGATAATATACATATGTAGTGTTTTTGTTTATATATATATATAGTTATTTGGTTTACATATATGTTGTTGTTTGGCTTATATATATATGTTGTTATTTTATTTATATATATTTTGTTGTTTAGTTTACCTATATGGTTTTTTGGTTTGTATATATGTTGTTCTTTGGTTTAAATATATGTTGTTATTTTATTTATATATATTTTGTTGTTTGGTTTACCTATATGGTTTTTTGGTTTGTATATATGCTGTTCTTTGGTTTGTATATATGTTGTTCTTTGGTTTAAATATATGTTGTTTTTGAGTTTTTACACTTTGTTCTTTCTTAGTTTGAATATATCTAATAGTTTTATTTATGTATATACATATGTAGTTCTTGGTTTATATATATATATATGTAGTTGTTTGGTTTATATATATATATGTAGTTGTTTGGCTTATGTATATATGTAGTTGTTTAGTTTATATATATGCAGTTGTTTGGTTTATATATATGTTGTTGTTTGGTTTATATATAAGTTGTTGTTTGGTTTTTATATGTGTTGTTTTTTGGTTTAAATATATATCTAATCGTTTGATTTAAATATATATGTAATTGTTTGGTTTATATATATATGCAGTTCTTTGCTTTATATATATGATGTTGTTTGATTTTTATATCTGTCGTTGTTTGGTTTTAGATGTTTTGTTGTTTGGTTTTTATATGTCTTGTTGTTTGGTTTATGTAAAAATGTTATTTGATTTATAGATGTGTTTCTTTTGGTTTATATATGTCTAGTTGTATGGTTGATATATAAATGTTGTGTGATGTATATACATGTTGTTTGGTATATATATATGTTGTTCTTTGGTTAATATATATATGTTATTTTATGGACTATATATATGTTGTTGTTTGGTTTAAATATATATATGTTGTTTTGTCGTTTATATATATGTAGTTATTTGCTTTTAATAAATGTGTAGTTTTTTGTTTATATATATGTAGTCGTTTCGTTTATATATATGTAGTTTTTGGATTATATATATGTGTAGTTGTTTGTCTTATTTGTATATGTAGTTTTTTGGAGTATATATGTGTATGTAGTTCTTTGGTTTATATATATATGCAGTTTTTTGGTTTATATATATGTGCAGTTCATTGGTTTATAAATATGTTTGATTTTTATATATGTTGTTGTTTGGTTTATATATGTGTTTTTTTTTGGTTAATAAATATGTTGTTTGATTTTTATATATGTTGTTGTTTGGTTTATATATGTGTTGTTTTTTGGTTTAAATATATATATAATTGTTTGATTTAAATACATATGTAATTGGTTTTTTTATATGTATATGCATTTGTTTGGTTTAGATAAATATGTTTTTGTATAGTTTATATATATATGTTGATTGTTCGGTTTATATATATGTTGTTGTTTAGTTTATATATCTGTTGTTGTTTGTATTATATATATATGTTGTTTTTTGGATTATATATATGATGTTGTTTGGTTTAAATATATATATGTAGTTGCTTTGTTTATATGTGTGATGTTCTTTGGTTTATATATAAATATATGTTTGATTTATGTGTTTTTTTGGATAATAGACATATGTGGTGTTTTGGTTTATACATATATATATAGTTGTTTGGTTTACATACATGTTGTTGTTTGGTTTACATATATGTTGTTGTTTGGTTTACCAATATGTTGTTGTTTGCGTTATATCTATGTTGTTTTTGGGTTTATTCATTTTTCTTGTTGCTTGGTTTAAATATATGTAATTGTTTTGTATATATATTTACATATGTAGTTCTTGGTTTATATATATATATATATGTAGTTGATTGGTTTATATATATGTGTATTTGTTTAGCTTATTTATATATGTAGTTGTTTGGCTTATATAGATATGCAATTTTTTGGTTTATGTATATGTGCAGTTCTTTCGTTTATATATATTTTGTTTGATTTTTATATATGTTGTTGTTTGGTTTATATATGTGCAGTTCTTTCGCTTATATATATTTTGTTTGATATTCATATATGTTGTTATTTGGTTTATATATATGTAGTGTTTTCGTTTATATATATGTAGTTTTGGGATTATATATAGGTGTAGTTGTTTGGCCTATTTATATGTATAGTTATTTGGCGTATATATGTATAGGTAGGTTTTTGGTTTATATATATATGCAGTTTTTTGGTTTATATATATGTGCAGTTCTTTGGTTTATATATATGTTGTTTGGTTTTTATATATGTTGTTATTTCGTTTATATATATATGTAATTGATTGATTTAAATATATATGTAATTGTTTGATTTATATATATATATATATATGTTGTTGTTTCTTTTATATATATGTTTGTTTGGATTGTGTATATGTTGATGTTTTGTTTAAATATATATGTAGTTGTTTGGATCATATATCTATGTAGTTGTTTGGTTTATATATATATGTTGTTGTTTATTTTAAATATATGTTGTTTTTGGGTTTATATATTTTTGTTGTTTCTTGGTTTGAATATATGTAATTGTTTTCTATATATATACATATGTAGTTCTTGGTTTATATATATATGCAGTTGTTAGGTTTATATATATGTTGTTTGTTGGTTCATATATAAGTGCTTATTTGGTTTAAATATATATGTAATTGTTTGGTTTATATATATATATGCAGTTCTTTGGTTTATGTATATGCAGTTTTTTGGTTTATATATATATGTGCAGTTCTTTGGTTTATATATATGTTGTTTGGTTTTTATATATGTTGTTGTCTGGTTTAAATATATATCTAATTGATTGATTTAAATATATTCGTAGTTGTTTGGTTTATATATATATGTAATTGTTTGATTTATATATATATGTTTTTGTTTGGTTTATATATATATGTTGTTGTTCGGTTTATATATATGTTGTTTTTTTATTATATATATATGTAATTGTTTGTTTTTTATATATATATATACGTAGTTCTTTGATTTATATATATGTTGTTTTTGATTTTATATATATATGTTGTTTTTGATTTTATATATATATGTTGTTTTTGATTTTATACATATATATATGTATATGTATATATATATTTGTCTTTCCTCTTTTTCTGTCGGGATTATATACATACATGATTCTATTGAACCTTTCGAATAAATTATTTGTTTTCAATTGAATACCTTCCCTTTGAGAACTCTTATTTGAATGATAACTATGAAAAATCGCTCACTTTCGTAGCAGTGATTATCTGTTTTGGTTGTGACATTTGAAAGTGTATTGCACCGCCTTTTGCCTACTAAACACTCAGCAAAACCTTTCTACGGTTCAGGTTCGCTTTTGGCTGTGGTATAGCTGGTTCTCTTGCACTATCCCACTGTTGACGACGATTAATATTTTGATAGAGAACTCGTTTCTGACCTCCAGTCCAAGGCAATTCAAAAACGAAGCTTGAAATTCACGAGAGTGAAGAGATGTGCAGATGTCAACTCGTTCTGTCAGATTATCAGCTAACAATTCATGTGGTACTGATTTTCTCAACTTTAAAACTCTTCCATGTTGTTGGAAATATCAATGGACGGTAGAAGGATATGAACTGAGTTAATCTAATCCTTCAACAGTTACAACACAATCCTCCTCAAGTGTTGCTAGAAGTTCATCTAATTCTTCAACAGTTACAACACAATGCTCCTCAAGTGTTGCTAGAAGTTCATTAACAAACTCAACAGGACGCCCAATGCGAGCTGCATTTGGCAAACTGCAGTCACAAATTCTAAACTTATAGAATCATCTTTGACACTTTCTCACATTCAGAATGTCATTACCATAAACCTCTTGAATGCTTCGCGTAGCTTCAATAGCACTTTTCCTTTTCTGAACTTTTCTTACATGTCTTATATGCTCCTCTAATACCTCCATGACAGTTGGGTATTGTAAAATAAATAAAACAAAAAATTGTAAAGAAATGAACTGACTTACACTTTATGCTATCAAGTCATCCTATATAACTTACATATCTTTGATAATAACTTCTTTTAGCCAAAAAGTATGCATTTAAATTTTTTCTATCCCAAAGCGACATTACTTATGGGTTGACCTGGTAATTATTCATAACTATTTTAAGGAAAATTAGAGTTGAATTGTTTCAATGGGCATTTGCTAGTTTAGCTACTAATTCATTTGAGCTTTGCTAACCATTATGGGCGTATAAATTGTTGCAGATGTCATTCCAAAAGTTCCACGTGCCACTAGAGTATCCAAGTTCTTTATTCCTAAAACCGCTGATTGATAATTCATAAAAACTTTAAAGCATAAGTATAGACAAAAGCACTTAGTTAGTTAGCACTAAACCCTATAGATTGAGAACACAGCAGGTTTTTTTTTTTTTTTACAAGTTAAAGATTTTAACTTCAATCTTAATTAGACTTATCGTAATTTAATACTTTCTTTTTTATATTAAATATAGCCAAGAAAAACCAAGGGTATCCCATTTACGTTTTTTTTAAAAAATTACATGACTTATCTACAGAATAATTTCAACAACGCTCTACAACGGAGATGAGCAACTATGAATGATTAAACTGTCACAAGATTCACTAATAAGCTTTAACTGGCCATGCATTTATTTTGTGGCGTTACGTAGTATATTAACTATATTCCAAAATATTAAATTGAAAATTAAATGTTGAAACATTTTATTACAGTAATACGAAAATAAAATCCTAGGAACTTTTCATATATTACCAAAAACTTTTATAAGCAGATATTATTGTTGCATTCTTACTCATTCGACTTTTTGCACGTTTTATTAAAATTTTAATATTTTCCTGTCACTATTCTTTACCGTCATATTTTACCAATTATATTTCATATTTGGACTCAGAATCTGTAATGTTTTTGAGAGCACTTGAATATTTTAATTTTCATTCAACGGCACCTTTTCAACCACGTGACAACTGCAGTTTAAGAGCAAATGTTTTATTTCACACACAGCATTAAAACTGTATGAATTTCTTAGATAAGGTAACGGAACTTAATGTAAAAGATGAAATGGTAGGAAATTGAAAAACAACATCCTAGTTAATGACATTATCCTTGAAAATAAAAAAAAAACGTGTGACTTGCTGTGTGGAAGAAGCTCCCAGTTTATTGAACAATTAAAAAACAGAATGCAGCTGCACATTGGATGATAAAAGTTATCGCTGTTATGAAATCCAAGAGTGTTGTTATATCAATAACACTATCGTTTGGTAACAAACGGAAATGCAAGAAAGTAGAAATGAAAAGAGTTAAAAGTATTAACACGAATATAGAAATAGTAGGATGCACCAATAATAAAACATAATTATTTCAGAAACTCTTACAAATAAAATCGGTTATCAATTAAATATTTCATATTGTTGTGAGTGAGAAGCATATATACGAAAATTGAACATATAGATTCAGTATCATTATTTTAAGGTATGTTTTCATACTAATTGTTAAAATATGGAGCAAATGAAAAATATCTGGAGTCTAGTTGTGCGACTTGTTCGTTCGTTAAAATAAGTTCTTCCTATGAGACAATGATAAGGGAAGGTAGCTAGTCATCACCACCCATCGCCAACTCTTGGGCTATTCTTTTACCAACGAATAGTGGGATTGATTGCACATTGAAAATCCCCACCGCTGAAAGGGCAAGCATGTTTGGTGCGATGGGATTTGAACCCGCGACCCTCAGACTACTAGTCAAACGCCTTAACCACCTGGCCATGCTGGGTCCTTTAATGAAACTATATGTGAAAATAATGGTAGTTGATCCTAAATTTGCTGATAATTCGTTATCACTAACTAAACCTGTTATGTCTCCAGTTTCTTTTGCCATCCGCGATCGAAAACTGATTTTAAGAATTCCGAACGAGAATCCCTGGGATACAACATACGTATAAGCCTGTAGAGAAGATGTACAATTATATTACTGCGTAACTGACCTGTGAACATGTTGATTTGAGCGTTAAATAACTTGTAATAAATTAAAAGTTCATTGAGTAATTCTGTACATTTTGAGACACATTGATTTGAATGAAATATATATATTGCTATCTTACATTGTTTTGAACTCTCCGAATGTTGGTGGGGCCAGCGTAGTCTTGTTTAAAGTTTAAGGAATAAACAGAAAAACTTTTTGATCAATAGTGCAGAATGAAAAGTTTGTGAAATAAAACAAAAAATGATTATAAATAAATTAAGATCACCTTGTTTATTGTAGGTAACAACACACCTCTTCGGATCAGTGACAGTAAACCTTGTACGTATTGTTATTTTAACTTAGATGAAAAACCATGTATATAGTGTGAAATATGCTTCACACACGAAAAACTTGGCGAAAATGTAGTTTACGAAGTAACTTAACGAAATAGATATATATGTTTGAACTATACTTTATTCGGAAGGCAATAATATTTTTATAAAATAGCATATTCTTATAAACTTATAACGATTTATCTGATGATTTAAGAGTTTTTTAAACGTTACTATGTGGAAGCACTGAACAAAAGTTATAATTCTTCTATAACAAAGAATACAACGGACTTGTATGGTTCTCCTGTTGAGCATTTCAATACATTATTATTCACTCATTCATGTTTTTTTGTTGGATGTTTTAGTTAATAGATTCATACCTAAGAACTGTTAACAAATCTGTAAGTATATGCATTTAAGTTATTTAAAAATGAAAACTTAAACAGTTTAATTGATTGGAATAAAGTACCAAACTAAACAATGGGCTATCTATGCTTTGCTCATCACGGGTGTTGAAACCCAGATTTGTAATGTAGGAGGTGTGATCACACTGATATTTGTTTTTAATTACGTACTTAATTCATTTTTGCGTAGCTTATAAAATATTGGTAAAGTTTTATTGTAGCTAACTGCATAATAGTCAACATAATATTTTTGTTGATGTATTCTTACAATATCCATTGTAAAAATATCTTATAAAAAATGTATAGAAAATATGGCTGTTTTAAGTTTAGATCAGAAGCAGACTTTTGATTACATTGATCATTACTACCTGAACGTTCTCTAAGTAATTTTAGTTTTATGGGTCTTATACCAAATATCGTTAAGCTTTGGTATAATAAATTGGCCTCATAATGAGTGTGCTCAGTAGTCAACAAGTTCCATTAATTTTAAATGGGGAATACGTAATCGATTGATTATCACTCTTTCTGAGCAGTGCGTGATCCAGCGGGTAACGTGCTGAATTGTGGATCTGCGGGTCCATGGTTTGCATCCTGTTACTACAAAATATTATTCTCCGAACTTTGAGGCTGTAGGTGTGTTCTAAGAATGGTAGTCAAATCAAAGATTTCGGTAACAAAGTAATAACCTAGGAGTTGGCGATGGGTCCTGTTGAATAGCTACTTTATTTATAATTTATCAGTTTAAGATTAGAAGCTAATGCCAATATTTCTTGGGTAGTTTTGCTATAGAAATTTTTTTTTTGCGTTGCCTTTTTATATGATTCTCAGTCTTAAAACTCTCTTGGCACTTCACGAATATCAATAATTACCATTTGCCACTTTTTTCTGTGATATAAATATTCCTTTAGGGTAGATTACTAAATTTAGTACGAAAATAAATATAATTAGTATAGCGTTTGATCCCAACTTCATCAAACATAAATCCGTTGGACTATAGATAGTGTCATGGGTTTATCGAAAAGATTCATTTTAAGGCTTACATGAAATAATTATGGACATAAAATGTTGTTGTTTGTCAACATCGCTGTAAGAAACATCTACCAGAGTAAATACCAAAAAATGACTTTAATTGAAATTTAGATGTAAGCCTAGGATTTCATGTTTGTTTCGCTAGGTGTGAAATAATGGTTGAAGTGAGATACTCTGACATCAGTTTTCGGAGAAGAAAACTTATAGTTTTTTATTACATTTTTAAGTTTATAAGTAACTCTTATCAAATGAAGTTATTTGCATAGATTAGAACTAACTGTAACCCAGTAAATAATTAAACTAATTTAAACAAGTATTATTTTGTAATGATATTTTTAATATATATACTCTTCAAAACAAAAAACGCAAAAGGGATATTTTTGTTATTTTAAAGAGAAATATATGTAATAACCTTATAAGCTCAGAGTATGTGATGTTACACGTGTTACGGCACTGATTTTCAGACCAAAATGACAATAAAAGTTGTGCACTTTGACACCGGAGGAAAACATCGGATTTTTCGCCAAAACGCATTCGTGTCCAATAAAGTTATTTGAGAGATCTGCATGTTCTGCAAGTGCAACATGTGCAAAATCCCTATAAAAAGTGACGGGTTCTCGGTTTCCATAGCCAGTGTTAAGCTACCGACAGGCAATACAGTTACGCCAAGACTGACTAAAGCACAACGCAACAACGCCATTGGTCGCTTGGAAGCAGGCGAATCTAGGTCAGATGTTGCCAGAGCTGTGAATGTCCACCCAAGCACCATGACAAGGCTATGGAATCGTCACCAACAACATGGATCAACTCGTGACCGTCCACGATCTGGCAGACCTCGTGTGACCACGCCCGCACAAGATCGCTACATCCGGTTACGTCACCTTCGGGATAGGACCACCACTGCGACGTCTACTGCCTCAACCATACCAAGGCTGCGTAGGATTTCCGATCAGACCGTACGCAACCGTCTACGAGATTCTTAGGCCCCATGTGCAACCCATCATGGTGAACGTCAACGACGTTTTTCAACATGACAACGCCCGTCCTCACACAGCCCGACTCACCACTGTCTTCTTGAGACACCACTACATCAACGTTCTTCCCTGGTCCTCCAGATCACCAGATTTAAACCCCATCGAACCGCAGACTCTACCTCAGCTTGCAGCAGCTTTGCAGGCTGAATGGACAGCTATTCCACAGGATGTGATTCGTCATCTCATCGTTTCTATGGGCAGGAGATGCCAAGCAGTTATTGATGCTCACGGGGGGCATACTCGTTATTGACGTTGAGTGACGTTAAACTTCACCTCGTGAGCGTGGACATCGCCTTTGCAGACTTTGGATGTTCAGCAGTAAATGTGCAAAGTTTCACACATGTCACACAGAACTACCCGGAATAAACTTGTTAACAATTTGTCTCATATTTTGCCTTTTGCGTTTCTTTTTTTGAAGAGTATATTTTAATGTATGTGAAGGATGTTTCTTTGGATACGAGCATTATCGTGTTTTGAAACTCCTGACCCAAGACATTATTATTATGCTATTACCTTTCTTTGCTCTTGTATTCCACGTTAAAAAAGTTTGTTTAACATATTTTTATATGTTTGTTGAATTTCGCGCAAAACTATTCGAGGGACGTTTGCACTATCTATTTCTAGTTTAGAAATGAAGGACTAGAGTGAATATACCAAGTCAACTCCACCTAACTCTAATTCGTGCGTTACTCTAATTGAACAGTGGAATTTGACTATTTCTTTTATAACACACTCATATCCGAAAGGGTACGCATGTTTGGTGATAATATTCAAACTTACGACCCAGAAATAAGAAGTAGAGCATTCCAATCATTAGACTATGCCAAGTTGGTAAGCCTTTTTACCTTTCTTCTTCTATATTAAATGATTTGAAACTTATAAAGGGTTTTGAAAATAATATCCCTCTTCAGGGGCAGTGTCTTTTTTGTTTTAATTTTACTTCCTTTATTATAGATTTGTTATAAGCTTGAACATTCATATATTTTTTTCATTAGAAACATAACGATAATGAATGTAATCTTCTTTAACAACGATGTAAAATAATTTATTCATTTTTGTCAGATAACCTGGTAGCAGATATCCAATAGAAAAAAGCTTTGAGATACCCATATTTTCCCTTCAATTTTGTTATAAGGAACTAAATCTCTGGGTACTTAAAAGTCTTCGTATTGTAAATGGAAAATGTTCATAATCGAACCTGTTTTATTTATCCAATTAACAAAATCACAACTATCTCTTTACATCGAATGAGTTGATTTATTACCATTACTAAAAATCACAGATCCCTAACATGGATAGTTTTTCATACGAATCATAAAAACAATGAAACTTTTATGTAATTGAATTTTCAGATGAGTAAAACATATCATTATAAATATTAGTTGCATCGATAACTTTTTGAAACTAGCTAAAGTTCTCTTAAAATTATGTCATATCAATATTTTATGTTTTTGTCTTAACACAAAGCTAAGTAATGGACTATTTACACTACGCCTATAAGCTTTCAATCTTATTACTGAAGAACCCTCGATAGAACAACGGCAATTTTTCGGATTCGCAATGCTAAAGATAAGGAGTCCATTCCCCGCGGTGGACACAGCAGATAGACCGATGTCGCTTCACTATAAGGAAAATACACAAATACATTTGATATTGAATAATCAGAGGAATTTCTTATGTTATATTTACTTCAATTATTAGTATTAAACATCATTTAGCCGTAAATAAAAATACATTGTGAGAACATTGTGTTACGGAAGACAATAGATTTATATTAATATAAAAATAAATTTTCTTAAATTTTCCTTTGTTGACAAATTATTAAAATGACTAATTTGCTGTGATGTGATTACTAAGAGGTTTAAATGTGAATATTTGAGCAATATGCCAAATTCCTATGTGAAACAATCTATTATGGTTGTCAATTATTTGTATTAATTTTTAATGCAAGGTTTTTTTAGTTTTATTGTTGTAAGTAATACTTGTTTTCTTTATGTCAAACAGGTTAGAATAGTTTGGCTGTTTTTCGTCAAACAAAGTAAATAAAAAGAACCCGTATTTTTCATACAATTTCAAATCATTTCGTTACATATATACTTCTATTATTTTTGATTGGTTTGTGAGAGATGTTTATATTGTTTTGAGTAAGCCCGTAAACGTACCGCGAATTCGGCTGCGGACAATTTCTGTCATTCGAGTTAGAATATAAATTTTCAGTGGAAAATAAAATAAATTAGTTTTTAGAGCATGAACGTCCAGTTTCGACAGAAAGTGTTCGTACCCCTGCGTCCCGAGTAGTTTTTTGCTCATAACTTAAAAAGTATCACGAGTAGGCTAATAGAAGTAGAGTATATTACAAATATTATACTAACACACATCTACATAAAGTTTTATATGAATTAAACGACAAATAAACTGTTTATAAACAAATAACAAAAAATAGGAGGAGCAGAAAGTGTTTGTACAGTTCAGAACGTGTGAAAAAACTGATGTTCCCGTAAACATTTTGTTTAGTTTGGCGAATAAACTACATTGTACCATTCCACAACTAGACACTGGGTTCATAATTATTGGAATTTAGCCAGCAAAGCATTTACTTCCGGCAATTTAGCGCTGTTTCCGTCATTATCTGCTTTGTCATCATGGCGAACAGGAAACAACTGTCCAGTGATTTAAAAAAACCGAATTATTGTAAAATACAAATCTCGTGTGTCTCTTTCCAATATTGCTACACAACTTAATGTGCTGAAATCTACTGTTCAAAGCATAATTGCTAAGTTTAAGCTTACAGGATCAATTGCTAACCTCCCTCGTTCCGGACGCCCCACCAAAATTCCAGAGAGAACCAAGAGGAAGGTCCTCAGAGACGTTAGTAGGAACCCTCGTTTAACACGTAATGACGTACAGAAACTGGTAAGGGAAACTGGAGTTGAAGTAAGCACCTCTACAGTTATGAACATGTTACGCTTTTCTGGGTTCAAAGCATGCCGTCCTCGTAGAACTCCATATTTAAAGCATGTTCATTTAGAAGCACAATTGAGGTATGCAAGAAAGCATGTAGATAAACCCTTTACCTACTGGAAGAGTATTCTTTGGTCAGACGAGACTAAAACGAACCTTTTCGGCCACAATGATGTTCGATATATTTTCCGTAAGAAGGGGGAACGAAATTTTCCAAAGAACACCGTCCCTAAAGTTAAACACGGAGGTGGTTCGATCATGCTATGGGGTTCTTTTAGCTCTTTTGGTGTAGGCAGCTTTCACCGCGTCAACGGAATCATGAAATAAGAAGAGTACATTGATATGTTAGGCTCTTATATCAAGAATGATGCTCGGACCTTGCGGCTTGGGCGTCGTTGGATCTTCCAGCACGACAATAACCCTAAGCAGACATCGAAATATGTGCAATCCTGGTTGCAGAGGAACCATATAGGCGTTCTGGAGTGGCCATCGCAGTCACTCGATCTCAACCCAATTGAAAACGTTTGGCATGAGTTGAAGACCCGGGTTCATCAGCGTCATCCGAAAAACTTGCAAGAGTTGAAGGCCTTCTGTAAAGAAGAATGGAAGAAAATTCCAGTCGAGTACTGTCAAACGATCATGGAGGGTTATGAGGAGAGATTGCGCCAAGTAATTCACCTGAAAGGCGACACAACTGACTATTAAAGTAGACGCACGAACACTTTCTGCTCCTCCTATGTTTGGTTATTTGTTTATAAACAGTTTATATGTCGTTCAATTTACATAAAAAATTTATGTAGATGTGTGTTAGTATAATATTTATAATATACCTTACTTTCATATCCTAATCGTGATACTTTTTAAGTTATGAGGAAAAAAACTATTCACGACGCAGGGGTACGAACACTTTCTGTCGTAACTGTGCTATTAACTTCACTTCTTCTACTTAATCTGAAAATTACATTACAAAAACATTGATAGAATATGGGTTTTATTCATTACGACAATAGCAATATGTTATCATAGAGTACAGGGCATTCTTCCTCTTTGAGAACTAGAAAAAAATGAGCTAATTGTGAAATACGTAGTGATATTTTTAACTGTGTCATTAAAATATGATTGAGCGTTATTCTTTATATAAATATGTTTGATGAACATTTATGAAATTTTATATAAATATAGTTAAAATAACTATTTTATAACTTATACAATAAAAATAATTTTATTTGATTGTATAATATTCTTATGATTTATATTTCCATAAATGATGATTTAAAACGTCGAATATATATATATATGAATATAGATTATTTTCAGGTAAAAATTAGTTTTGTATTATATAAACCAAATTGAAAAAAATTGTGGTTTTTAACTATTTATTTATGGTTTTGCACAAGTGTCCGAAAATAGAACACGCCAGGCCCAACAATATTTGGAGAGCTCAAAACAATGTAAAATAGTAGTATATATTTACCATTCAAATCTGTATGTTTTCCGAAATGTACACAAACACCCAATAAAAGTTAAATTTATTACTACTTATTAAGAAACTCAAGTCCAATTTTTCGCAGAACAGTTTTGCAGTATTATAGTTGTACATCTTTTCTGCAGGTTGTTAAGGTATTTTCGATTAAAAATTAAAACAACTCACATAAATAATTCAATAATTCAAGAAAAACTGACACCACAAGGCAATTAAAAATTATATAGAATTAACGTCTGTTAATTGGATTGTTGGCATCTTTAACTATTCACGTGACGTTGCTAGTTTGTGTTTTAATTAATATCGGCCCGGAATGGTCAGTTGATTAAGGCAATCTACTCGTAATCTGATGGACACGGGTTTGAATCCTCGTCATACCAAATGTATTCGCCCTTTCAGCCTTGGGAGCGTTATAGTGAGTGATCAATCCCATTATTCGTTGGTAAAAGAGTAGCCTTATACTATTAATTTAGGGACAACTAGCGCAGATAGCTCTTGTGTAGCTTTGCGCGAAATTCAAACAAATTGATTAATATTGATATGTATGCATTTGTTACTATCTTTCAATTTATTTTGTGGTAACAGTTATTAGAAACTTACTTATAATTACATTTATATAAATATGAATTGCATTATATTTTAATATAACATTTACATTAGCTAATCATGCAACATTTAAATCACAGCATCACATGCATAGTTAATTCAGAAAAGAGATTTCCTCTTTAATTATTTTATTTTTCTTAGAAATCGTACTGTGAACTCATTTCATCATTTTTAATATATGCTGTTGAATGCAATTTATGACATTTTTGCATGAATAAACGTACTTATTTAATGTATAGAAATATAATTAATGATTCTACAGTGTCTAGATTAATATAGAAATTATAAGTAATATTTCATGAAGATCCAACTAATTATCTTGACGTTTTCAAGACTGAATTTGTAATATAACTTGTACCACTACAGAATTTAAATTTAATGAAAATAACTGATTACTTGTTATGATATTTGAGAATTAGAATAGTTTCAGAACTAATGTTTCTTTACTTTAATCATTTTGTGCAACTGGGCTGCTCGGATTGAATTTTGCAGATTAAAAAGCTTTGAACGTCAGACGCATTTCATCACATGTAGCTTCCTCAGAAATGCGTAATTTTTGTTTTGCCATCTTGACAGATTATTTCAGCATAATTTTGCATCTATTTGTGTTGTTTATTTTCAGTTTGTGTTATTTTTGAAAAAAGATAAATGGCATGTGTTACGTGATCAAATCTTGTTTGTACTGATAAATATAAATCGTATTATGATTTGAATTTTACTTTAAAACAAATTTTGTCTCTGATTCAGATATCGAACACCAGTTTCCAATTTATTATGTTAAGCATTATAATTTATTTCGGACGATTGTTGATTTGTTGTATTACTTTTTTTATTGTATTATTATTTCAAATAACTGAAAATTTGAATTTGGAAGTTAATTAACTGTTGCTGTGTATCAAATTTATGTTATTTGCTAACAAAGTTGATACACGCAATTTTCTTTTTTAACACAAATATATTCTGATTTACAGGCAGAAAAATAAGCAATTTATAATAACGGTTATTATTATTACTTATTAATAATGGTTTATATACAAGAGTTTTACAAACTTACAGATAACACTGATTCTTATATCTGGCCTAGAACTAAATATTTTATCGACGATTGATGTTCACGACAAGCAAATTAATTCTGAGTTGATATTGTCGTACCTCGTTTAAGCTAGCTAGCTTGGTAGGCCTCATACCTTTATACGCTGATTTATCCCGGCGATGTTATTTAATGTCCTCGTAGAAACAATAACGTACGAAGTTAATTAATTGAAAATGAACTGTTTGTAATGCTTGAAATTTATAAACGTTCCTGGTCAAGAATCTGTAGTTTTTCGAGTAACAGGTATTCATCGCGTTTATCGATTCCCGAGCTTATAGCGTAATAACTATAGCTGTCCAATAATAATAGCTTTGTATCTTGGCCAACCCTTCGGTCTTTAGACATGAATCGTGCAAGTTTCTCGACGTTTCAACAATATTCTAGCGTGTTTTCGTAAAATCAAATATCATTGGTTATTCATTTTCAAGAAGTTTTTATAAATTCCAAGAACAGGCGGAACTAGCGCAATACAGAATCTTTAACAAAGACGTTTCTTTGGCCGCGCGTTTAAAGGAATCAGAGTCTTATAGTAGAGGTAGTCAAAAGTTAAGACGTCTCCTACTGGAAATAATTTGTAGCCACTAACTGCTAGTAGCTGACAAAGTAAGAGATAGTAATTAGACAGGGATACATCGTGCTTAAGAAGTAAACTTATATTCAAATGTCCATCTTCTTCAAGAATTGTCAGAATTCGTATAAAGAAGGTAAAAAATATATTACAATGTGTTTATATGCCATTCGTCAAACAGCTTGGAAATTACTTTCCTTAAGTGTAAACATAAATACATTGCTTTCTTGGTGCTTACAACGCAAATTGTGAACAATAAATGATGGGAATGGTTTGATATAGCTGTGTATCTTGTTTTCATTTAATTCTGTATACTGTCATAGAGTAACAATACCGAGAAAACTGCAAAAAACCCATAAGGTATAATACTTAATTTGTCTTTAGAAGAAGAGCAGTGTTGTGATGAACACTGTGGTTGTTCAAACATTTGTAGAAGGGCAAAAACGTCCAGAACAAACTTTAACGCTGTTCCTGATAATATGCCCCTCAAAATGCTGAATTTACAGGCATATGACCCTTTATCCATATACTTGCTCCCTAGTGACACAGCAGTATGTCTGCAGACAGACAACTTCAGAAATCGAGTTTCGATATATCTGTGATTGGCAGAACACAAATAGTTCAGTGTGTAGTTTTGTGCTTAACTTCAAACAAACCTGAATACTTAGGCTTCACGGAGTAACATCTACAATACCACATGGATTTGTCAAATAGACAAAGTATGGACACAATAAACATAGGTGTGAGACAATCCATGCTGTATAAAAGTAATAATTTCAACATTTATTATGTTAAACAACAACAAAAGGGTATTGAACGGAAGCGAAGCTGGTATCGATGATAGTGTGAACAAGCATGGCTTCTCTCATGTCTCCTTTGTGCTATAGTGTCCAAATATATCATTTTCACTAACACTAAAATCGATCACACGTTTTTTATCCGCTAACTAAACCGGTGAACAAATAAAGTTCATTGATGATGATTCCATCTCCTGCACAATAAAGTTAGGTGGACAATT